>NC_056730.1:29020002-29232502 GCF_019279795.1 Protopterus annectens | reverse complement strand
TTGGGTCTGATTTGATACCTCTGACAACATCCCTGCTGTACTTTTTGTACTAAAAATTCCAGTAGGTGATGCTGTATAAAAGAGGTAAAGTAGAGCAGCCTACACAATCATTTTTTTTTGTTTTACATAAACACACACACACACACACACACACACACACACACACACACACACACACACACACTAATCAGTTACCAGTCTGCTGGTTTCATCCAGAATAATGTGGCAAGTGTCCACACTGTGATTTTTCTCTACTTGCTGATGTTAAGATTGTATTTTGTGTGTGTATTATGATGACTTTGACATTTTATGACTGTGAATTGTGTAGGTCCTTCAGAGAGGCCTGTGACATTCCTAGAAAAATGACATCAGGTGATCTGCAGAAAACAGTCTGTCAAAATATTATCACCTTCATTGTCTTTCTGTCAGGAAAAAAAATCGGTGTCAGCTTGAGAACACTGCACTTTTTAACAAGAGAACTCTACTACTAAGAGATTTCAGCCTTAAAGGATTTATTGAACAGAAAGCTTCTGAGCTTAGATCAGGGACCATCATCTCTATCCATGGGGAGTGTTTCCTCTTGTGATGCTCCCAAACCCAAGTCAAAACACAACAGTTGAAATAAACTTAAAAAGCTGGTTATGAAAATTCTGTGGCTAGAGAATGTGTGGCCTCAGGGGGCCCCCAGGTTCTGCATTTTCTTCTTTTTGCTTCCCTAGCTTTCATCACCTCATCTGAGGCCGTCACCTGGATAGCTGCATTGAAATCCTCCCAAGCTTCAGTAGATGTTTTGAATGCATTACAATCAAGCATCAGCTCCAAGGCATCTACCAGTGGTCAACCCAATGCTTGTACCACTAAAGCATGCCATCCTTTTTATGAGCTCACCCTTTTTGTACAGTAGCTTTAAATTTATAGGTCAGGAAACCAGGATTTAGGAAGTTCAGAAAAAGCAAAGTGTGTCTGAGCACTCCAGCTTTTATTTCCTGTAAGTAAGATGTTGGCCTTCCCACCACAACCTGTTTCAGCAACAGATTACAGGAGTTTTGCTGAAAAATTAATTTCATCGTTGAGAGTGAGCTTTCATACCAACAAGAAAACAGAACCTTCCCCTGAGCAGTTGACTGACTCATCCTTTTGGGAGGAAGAAGACATTCTGGTTTCCCAACAGCTTTACTGCCCCAGGATGTTGTATGACATGTAGTTTTTTTTCTGGGTCTAAAACTGAACTTTGTTTAGGAGGTCAGTAAGTGATGTACGAACACTATTAATTGGCAGACTCGCCCTTGGAAAAAGGGACCTTTTGTTTGGCTCTCAAAAATTGTTTAAAAGACTTGAGGAAAAAGAACCATACAGTGAAATGGCTTAATGTTATGTTGTCCTATCTCGCCTTCATTCTAACAGTGATGGGTTCGGAGCCAATAATCGGCTCCGACTCGACCGAATACATAGCTGAAAGTGTCAAACCTGGCTCAAGGCAAGAAGGTATTCCACAATGCAGTGGTGCAATTCCCCAGATCTCGTTTGCTGCTTTACGAGGTTGTATGCGCTCATCTTGGCTGTGGCTAAGTTGTGACAAATTTTTCTCTTATTTTTCCTCTAAACAGTTCTATTTGCTAACAGATAACGTATGCTCTAATTATATTTAATCTGCTGTGCTTTTTAGTGCATTACTGGTTAGATAGTAATAGTTTATCCCTTTTGACATGGCTTTTTCTGTCGCGTTGTAGTACTACTATCCCTTGTAGTGGTTGTTTCTGTCTGTTAAGTTTTCAGTAGATTGTTTAAGTTAGAGAGCTATTTGCCCGTTTAAGTTAGAGGGCTTGTAGTTAATTGTTGTCTTGTCTAGAAAATAGGACTGTTTAAGTTAGAGGCCTGATTTTATTTTTTTCCCTGGTTTGTCTTTTTCCCTGTGTTTCCTGTAGTTACTGTATAGTGTAGCTTTAGCTGTTCAATAGTGATATATTTTCTTCTTCTTGTTGCTTTTGCAGTCTTTAACTATGTCTAAAGACCCAAAAGGGAGAGAGCATAAGCCTTCTGGCTTTAAAAAAATGCCAGAAGTGCTCACAAAAAATGTCCATCACTGACGGACATGTTATATGCGTTTATTGCCTTGGTGCTATTCACCTACAAGAAGACCGTACTTTGTCAGTCTTTCAGTGCAAGAGTACTCTAAGAAAGGAGAAACAAACTGATTCTGAAAGGGGTCTTAAAGCCAACTTTTGAGGAAGCTATCCACAGTTCTTCCTCCTCTTCTTCTCCTTCCTTTAAAAAGGAAAAGTCTCAAAAAAGGCATTCATCTGCAACATTGGCTCAGTCAGAGCCTCCAGTCAAGCTACCAAAAATTTCCAAGACCATTACCTCCTCGGCTCCACAGTCCTCAGAGCTGTCAGAGGTTGTATTAGTTGACAAGCCTGGTACTTCAGCTCCAAAGTCCTCGGAGCCACAAGATCCTTCTACTTGGAGCCGGGCCATGGATATTTCACCGGTTTCACCGACTTTGAGATCTTCAATTCTGCACAGGTCTTCGCTCTCCATCCCTATCTTCTAGGTCCACGTCTATATCACGTTATCGAAATTTTACTACATCGAATCACTAAAGGTTCGACCTCTAGTGATCGATGTAATAAAACATCGAATAACGTTTAAAAAACAAACAAAAAAAACTAACTAGCGTAGGTGGGGGGGGCAAGCCCCCCTGCACCCCCCCCAACCCCCCCATTTAAATATTCCAACTCCGAGACCGCACTACATTGAGGTCTATACTGCTGCCACCTTGGCTTTTAAGGCCATTAATTACCAGATCTGCATGACCAGATATGCTCTGGCCTTGATTGCCCGGGCTTGTCAGGTTATTTCTGATCTCCCTGATTCTAAAGGAAAGTCCTCTGCTCTTTCTATTTTGAGTTCTGCCTCTCAGGTGGCTCACCACTCTGACAAATTTAGCAATGATGCTGCTAATGCCTCTTCCAGAGCTGCTGCCTTTGGGTCTGTCATGAGACGATATTCGTGGCTTCATCTACAGTCATTACCTGAAGACATTAAGGCCAAGTTGCTGAATGCTCCTTTGGATAATAAAAATTTCTTTGGGACTGCTGCTGCTGTTAAAGTCTCTTCAAGAAAAAGGTAAAGATTTGCAGGACCTTAAATATATTTTGTGCCCTCCATACCCAAGTTCCAGAGGAACTATCCTACTGGGTCTGTTTTTGTTCATAGGCAACTTCGTCAGGCCACTAAAAACAGGAAGGATGGTAGGCAAGCTCCTCCTACTAAGTCTTCTCAGGCTGCTGTAGCCCAGAAGCCACCTCTGTCTGACAAGCCTGCCTCCCTTTGACATTTTGCCCCCCCCCCTCCAAAACCTCGGCCAGATTCCCTTTGTCCCTTCAGCTCTCCCTCTGTCTTCCAAACTGGCAACTCATCACTTCAGATTCTTGGGTTTTGTCCATCATCCGTTAGTTACTTCATAGTGTGGAAGTTTTTCCCTCCTTTTTCGGGGCTTCCTCAACCTTCTCGAGAGCAGCTTTCTCATTTCTCAGAGGTTTTTGGGTCCCTGGTGGACCAGAACTATTCAGCATGTCCCTGCTTCCCAAGTAGGAAAGGGACTCTATTCCAAAATGTTCCTGGTTCCGGGAAAGGGGGGCACTTGGAGCCCTACTCAACACTTTTCTCAGGTTCCTTCTTTTTGGATGCTTACTCTTCAAACCCTGATGTTCTTCGTGTTTCACTGTTGCAGTCATTACATTTAGGTAATCTGTTGGCAGGTTGCCCTCAGTCGGCCTGAATATCAAAGTCTTGGGTCCTGCGTCGGTTGCTGTCTCATCTTCCATGACATCAGGTTGTCAGGGGTATAAAACAGGCAGCCAACACCATTTTCTTTAGTCTTTCTTGCTGCGCGGTGCCCAAAACAGAAGCAGTTCGCAAGTGCCGGTTGGCCGACTCCTGAAATTTTCGAATTCAATTTTCAGAACCGAAGTCTTCAATTAAAGCTAAGTACCCCTTTGGGGAAACTTTTTCTTGCTACATACCGATGTCAGTAAAAGTTAATAATTGCATTACTTGTGGGAAGCAAATACCTCATAAGGATTTTCATTTGTACTGTATTCCTTGCCTAGGCCCAGATCATAACGTGCCCTGCTGTCGGTTTTGTGCTAGATTTAACCAACGCACTATTAAGCGTCGGTGCTTCAAAATATTTTGGAACAGATTTAACTACCCTGAAATGTCGTCAGATAGCAATCCGACTACCGGAGTTCACAAAAAACACAAAGAAAAGGACAGACACAGACCGCCGAGGTCCAAAACCGATGACGAAGCTTCTCCTAAGCCAGTCGCCGGTTCGCCGATACTCATTGAGGTGCTTTCGCAGCCCCTGATACCTGCTACTTTTGAGTCGCAGGCCTCTACCGAGACCCATGTGGAGTCTGGCACGCCTCGGGATTCTCAAAGTATTGTACCCGCAGATGTCTCTCCCTCGGATGGGTCCGGAGCCACTGAGCAGGCGCAGGCTTCGGAGGATGTCTTCAGGCCTCAGCATTTCTATATAAAACCGACGCCAGCTTCAAAAACAAAGACAAAGGCAACTTCTAAGGGTAAAAAAACGGTGCATGAGCCACGTGCTCAGGCCTCTATGCCCAAAAAGCAGATGATCAAAATGGCTGAAGACCTAATTACTTTGATCAGGGGTTCTCAACACCCCCCCCACCCTGAAAAGAGGCCTAGGCAAGACACTGATTATGAATCATCAGATCAGGTTTCTATTTCTTCTGATTCCTCTTCTGATCAGGAATTTTCTATACCACCCTATGAGGATTCAGATTCTGAGGAATCCATCCCTTCTGAAGATTATTCCTTTGGAGAAACCTTGTATACTTTGAGGAAACATTTTCATTTGGAGATTCAAGATTTCTCAGAATCAAAAAAGAGGCTTAGGGATTTCCTTCTCCCTCAACATAGGCCTTTAGCCATACCTCCTGTATTAGACGTTGTTGATGATGTGTTTTTGGAATCAAGCATGACTCCAGATTCCTTACCTCCGGCTCCTAGCAAGCCAGACAGATATTACAGGGATGTTCATCGTGCATACAGCTGCAGTCATAACAGATGGGTTATCCTGCCGTCAGGCGGGTCCTCGGTCGGCCGAATTCCAAAGTCTAGGTCCGGCGTCGGTTGTCGTCGCTTCCTCCCTGACGTCAGTGCGGCAGGAGTATAAAAGAGGCAGCTGACGCCATTTTCTTCAGTCTTTCTTGCCGCGCGGTGCCCGAAGCAGAAGCAGTTCGCAAGTGCCGGTCGGCCAGCTCCTGAGATTTACGAAAGTATTTCAGCCGAAGTCTTCTTGAAAGCTAAGTACCCCGTTGGGGAAAATTTCTTGCCTCAGACCGATGTCAGACAAAGTTAATAATTGCATTTCATGTGGGAAGCAAATACCGCATAAGGATTTCCACTCTTACTGTATACCTTGCTTAGGCCCAGACCACGACTTCTTGGCCTGCCGTTTTTGTGCTAGATTCAACAAACGCACTATTAAGCGTCGGGCGGAGTTCGCCCTTCACATTTTTGGCAAAAAATTTAATTATATTATGTCGTCGGATACTCCAACTCCAGTTTTGAGCAAAAAACGCAAAGATAAGGACCGGCATACGAGGTCCGCACCACGTACTGATACCACACTAAGGCCGACTACCGGTTCTCCGGTACTCAGCGAGGTGCCCACGCAGCCCCTGAGTACTGATGACAATGCATTACCGGTGTCTTCAGTACCCGAGGTCGCAGGCTCCTCTGCCCCCATTCCTACTACAGATACCGGCGCCACTCCTGGCGGGGAAACTCAGAATTTAGACAGGCCTGCCATTTCTCAAGGGGTCTTCAGGCCTTCCTCCTTCTCTATTAAAGCCTTCACTAAATCTAAAAGAGCCATGAAAACCAAAAAACAGGTTCCTCAGACACCCGCTCAAGGCACCATGCCTAAAAAGCAGATGCTTAAAATGGCTGAGGATTTGATTACTCTTATCAGGGGTTCTCAACCCCCCTCTGACAAAAGGCCTAGATTAGAGGAAGACTGCCCTTCCTCAGATCAAGCTTCTATTACCTCAGAACTATCTGAGGACCAGGATTGTGCCTATTCTCCATTGGAAGACTCTGATGCAGAGGAGTCAATTTCCTCGGTCTCCCCCCCCCCTGAGGACTTCTCTTTTGGGGAAACCCTGCATACATTGAGGGAACACTTTCACTGGGAAGGCCAAGATTACTCAGATTCCAAGAAAAGGCTCAGGGAATTTCTTCTGCTCCCGCAGCATAGGCCTCTGGCTGTCCCTCCTGTTTTAGATATATTGGATGATGTGTACACAGAAGCCAGCCTTAATCCTGATTCTTTGCCTCCAGCTCCTGTTAAACCAGACAGGTATTACCGGGTTCCTGATTCTCACCAGTTCCTATATAAAAGCCATACTGCTGACCCAGAAACTATTTCACAGGGTCCCAAGGGAATTAAGGCCTCTACTGCTAAATACCCATTACCTTCAGAGAGAGATTCCAGATCTTTAGAAAGGTGGGGGGAAAAAGGTGTACACCTCGGCCACTTTAACCATGAGGGCATTAAACTGTCAGTTCCATATGTTAAAGTATCAACAGTTTTTGATATCTCAGCTGAAAAGCAAAATGAAACAACCAGATTTAAAAGAGTTGCAAGATTTGTTGCATGGTGCAGAGCAAGTGGGTAAACATACCTTGCAGTGTGGTTTTGATGCTTTAGAGGCCTCATGTAGAGCTGCTGTTACAGGGTCTGTTATACGTACGCATGCTTGGCTCAAAGAGCATACCTTACCAGATCATGTCAAAGCTAAATTATTAGATGCACCTCTTCAAAAAGATGTATTGTTTGGTGTTAAAGCAGAGGAGGTGCTAAAGAAAATGGAGGAAAAAGCGAAATCAATGCAAACAGTGAAAGATTTCCTGCAGGTACAGCCTCCACGTTTCAGCAGAAACTGGCCTTCAAAAAATTGGTCCTTTCCAGCCATGGACAGACCTCAAAGGGGCAGATACAGGCGTCCAAGGGGTAGAGGGCAACCTCAAGGATCTTTCAGAGCCAGACAGTGGCAAGCACCAACCCCAAGAGGTGGAGAAGATAGATCACAGTCTTTTAGAAAACAGACACAATGACTTCCCCTACACCTGCCAAGCAAAGCTTTAATGGCAGCACCTTTGGGCGGAAAACTGACATTATTCTCAAAAAATTGGCATATTGTTACAAAAGACAAATGGATTCTGGACATTAGAGGCTACAGGTTCCACTTTCACACCCTTCCAAAAATGAGAGGCATGCCAAACCTGCCACAAAATCAAAGGGCAGAGGCACAAAAACAAATTTCAGCTCTCATGGACATGAAAGCAATTCAAGAGGTACCTGCAAAAGAACAAGGTCAAGGGTTTTATTCCAGACTATTCCTGGTACCAAGGAAAGACAAAGATTGGAGACCTATCTTACACCTATCCATCCTAAACACATATCTACAGGTGCCAAAATTCAAGATGCTCACATTACAGCAGCTTCTTCCCATGCTGGGCAAGGAGTCTTTGGCTGGTAACATTGGACCTCAAGGAGGCATACCTGCATGTCCTTATCAGACAAGATTGCAGAAGATACCTCAGATTTCTTGCAGGTTCAACCCATTACCAATTCTCTGCATTGCCCTTTGGCTTATCTACTGCGCCCAGAGTGTTTACGAAATGCCTGGCATCAGTAATCGCCTTCTGCAGACTACAAGGGATGCAAATCTACCCATATCTGGACGACTGCCTGATCCAAGTGGACAGCAAGGACATACTACTGCAGCACCTGGCGTTTGTAATAAAACTGTTGAACTTCCTGGGCTACACAGTCAACAGAAAGAAATCAAAACTAATACCCTCTCAACAAATAATTTTCCTGGGTGCCAACTTGGATACAACCACCCAGATGGCCTACCTCACGCCAGACAAGCAAGGGCAACTGTCTCAATACTTCAGAAAAATGGCAACTTACACCAGACTTAACTGCAAGGAAAGTCCTGCAGGCTCTGGGATTCATGCATCCTACTTATCCCATGTGCAAAGCTGCATATGAGGAAACTTCAGTGGTACCTAAAAAACTTATGGTCTCAACACAGCCACAGCTTGGAAGCAATTATGCCACTCATTCCATGCCTTCAAAAGGAATTTATGTGGTGGGCTCAAGCTTGCCAAAGAAACACAGGTCTTCCTTTCTGTGTACCTCAAGCAACTCAAATCATCACAACAGACGCCTCAGACTACGCATGGGGAGCACACATGACAAATCAGTGCATTCAGGGAAAATGGGCATGAAAAGAGAAGCTCCTTCACATCAACCAAAAGGAAATGCTAGCCGTGCAAAAGGCTATTATGACCTTCAAAGACCTACTGCATCCAGGCCAGCTATTGATAAGGACAGACAACACCACAGTGATGTGGTACATAAACAAACAGGGGGGAACTCATTCATACCCCCTGTGCAGGCAAGCCATGACCCTATGGAACACAGCACTGGAATTGAAAATTCAACTACAGGCACAATTCCTGCCAGGGAAGGAAAACACACTGGCAGACAACCTAAGCAGAAATGTGGCAGATCCACACGAATGGAAGTTGCATCCTCAAATTTTCACAAAGATAACTCAGGCATGGGGTCTGCCAGACATAGATTTCTTTGCTACCCACAGAAATTGCCAGTTGAAAAAATTTTGTTCAAGGACCTATCATCCACAGGCCTGGAAAGTGGACGCACATTCCTTCAATTGGGCAACATCGACGGTCTATGCCTTCCCGCCTCTTCCTCTGCTGCCCAAAGTTCTATTAAAAGCCAGAGCAGAGAGGCCGAAAATGATTCTCATTGCTCCAGTCTGGCCAAGGCAATACTGGTATCCGCTCCTGTAGAGCCTGACACATTCCCCACCATGGATCCTACCTCTACTCCCTCTTCTGTTGTCCCCAGCACAACTACAAAACTCTTCACAGCCATCTCAAAACTCTAAATCTAGCTGCATAGAGAATTCCTTGATTTCCCAACAGTTTCTCCTATCCACACTTCAGCCATTTCTGCACAATACAACACAGATCCTCCTTTATTCTCTCATCCTCTCTTAAGGCAGTTCCTCAGAGGGGCAAAGAATATAAAACCCCCAAGGAAACTACCAGTCCCTGCTTGGGACCTCAACTTCGTATTGGAAAAGCTGACCCTTCCTCCCTTCGAGCCAGCTTCTTCATCAGAGTTACAGTACTTGTCATGGAAAACAACCTTTCATGTCCTTCAAGGATGCATCTGCAGTCCTTACATATGGGTTGTCCTGCCTCAGGCAGCCCTTCGGTCGGCCGGATTCCAAAGTCTGGGTCCGGCGTCGGCTGATGTCGCCCCTTTCCTGATGTCAGAGCGCCTGAGATATAAAAGCGTCAGCCGACGCCGTCTTCCTCAGTCTTTCTTGCTGCGCGGTGCCCGAAGCCGAAGCAGTTCGCAAGTGCCGGTCGGCCAGCTCCTGTAATTTCAGCTACCGAAGACTTCAAAAAGCTAAGTACCCCGTTGGGGACTCTTTCTTGCCTCAGCCGATGTCAGATCAAACGGTTAAAGTTAATAATTGTTTAACTTGTGGGAAACAAATACCTCATAAGGATTTCCACTCTTAACTGCCTACCCTGCCTAGGCCCAGACCACGACGTCTCGGCCTGTGCAGCCTGTGCTTCCTTCAACAGACGCACTCTTAGGCGTCGGGCGGAGTTTGCAGAGGAATTTTTTGGGGAAACTTTCTGTTACATTATGCCGTCTGAGCTTCCGACTCCTCATTTACCCAAAAAACGGAAGGACAAGGACCGACACACGCGGACCGTGGTTTCGGCCGAAACCACGCCTAGGCCTGCCGCGAGTGTCTTGGTCTCTGCGGAAACCGAATCCTTGGTGCTTCCGATCGACGAAACCGCACAACCGACATCCTCGGTCCCGGAGGCCTCCTCTGAGTCGGTCATAGAATTTCCCTCTGAAACCGGTGATCTGGAAACTTCCGACACCATTCCTCTGGATAAAACTACTCCAGCACGTGGGGCAGCCAGGCCACCTGTATCCATGTCCATAAAGGCATTTTCACATGCTAAAGCTGCTAAACAGCCAAAATCTCTCCCTCCCAAGGCTTTTCCTCAGGGATCCTCTACCGGTTCACAGATTTCAAGTTTAGCTGAGGACCTTATTTCCTTAATTAGGGGCTCTCAGCCACATCCGGACAGGGGCTCTCAACCTGCTCTAGACAAAAGGCCCAGGGTTGAGCACACAGATCCCCAGTCTTCTGATGAGGCCTCAGATGACTCTGCTCTATCAGACTACCAGGAGGAGGCCTTTACGGCCTACGAGGATTCTGATGCAGAGGAATCTATTAGGTTCCTAGGTTCATACTAGGCTATCTGCCCGAGGGCATTTACAAGCCTAGCCCATCGTTTTGTGGCTTACGCCACCCCTTTAGTATGGGGAACTATACCCATTATTTTGCTGTGCCTCTGTCAAGCAGTGACACTGAGGTAATCCCTGGGGTATATCTGCGATCTCCCATCCATTAGTCAAGATTTCTCTTGAACAAGGCCAGCGAGGTGCTCTGCCTCACATGTACCGGGATTTTGTTCCACAGCATAGGGAGTCTTTGGGTGATGAATCTATCCCTCCAGCACGTCCTATTAATAGCCGTGTCGAGGTTTAAGTCTTCCGCCCTTGTGGCTCTGATGGATCTAGATTTTTTGAGGTGAAGCATATTCATCAAATCTGGGTTTGACATGGCCTTGTATGTTAGGCAAAGGTCACCTCTGAGCAGCTGGCGACTGAATAGAGCTGGAGTTCTTTCAGTCGGGCAGCATAGGACAGATTTTTGAGACCCTTTATCCTTTTGGTGAGGAACTTTTGTGGCCTCTCCAGCTGCTGCAAGTGTCGGGTCAGATACATTCCGAATGGGGCATTGTACTCAATCATTGGTCTGATGAGTGATGAGTAAAGGGAGACTATGACCTCCCTTGATCTAGATGAGAATCCCTTCATGATAAGGTGGGCAATGTAGAAGGTCTTCCTAACTACTTTAGCTACATGGGTGTCGAATGACAGACTACTATCAACCTGGGTCCCCAGGTCCCTGATAACTTCTTCTGTGCTCAGTGGATTGCCACCTATTTGGTAGCTAGGGGTAACCTTGTTTTTCCCGAAGGGTATGACTATGCATTTTATGGCATTTAACTTTAGGCCGTGGCTCTGGCACCAGTTATCCAGTTTTGCATCCTCCTGAAGAGTTGTCCTTTGGGGAGACCCTCCACTCCATGAGAGAGCATTTCAAATGGCAGGGCCAGGAATTCTCTGATTCCAGGAAGAAGTTAAGGAGTTTTTTGCATTTACCTCAGCATAGACCTTTGGCTATTCCTCCTGTTTTAAATGTCATTGATGATGTGTACTCTGAGTCTAGTATTTCCCCTGACTCCCTTCCTCCGGCTCCTGCCAAACCCGACAGGTATTACAGGGTCCTGGACTCGCATCATTTCCTTTACAAGGGCCACTCTGCAGACCCAGAAACTATTTCCCAGGGCCCTAAAGGGGTTGCAACCACCACTACTAAAAATCCTCTTCCTTCTGAAAGGGAGTCCAGGGCTTTAGAGATGGGGTAAAAAAGTGTATACTTCTTCAACTCTTTCTATGAGGGCATTAAATTGTCAATTCCATATGATACAGTACCAAGAGTATTTGTTAGATGAATTGCATAAAAAACTGTCTTCGTCTGAACCCCTAGATCGCAAGGCACTTCAGGATCTGGTACATAACTCCCAGCAGGTTAGCAACCATTTCTTGCAGTGTGGTTATGATGCATTGGAAGCTTCATGTAGGTTAGCAATGACAGGTGCAGTCATACGTAGACATGCTTGGCTGAAAGAACAAACTCTGCCAGATCATGTTAAAGCAAAGCTACTGGATGCTCCGCTGGAAAAGCAAAAGTTATTTGGCACCACGGCTCAAGAGGTCTTAAAGAAATTTGAGGAAAAGGCTAAATCAGTACAAACAGTCAAAGATTGTCTACAGGTCCAACCACCAAGATTCAGCAGAAATTGGCCTACTAAGAATTGGTCCTTTCCGGACACAGACAGATCTCAAAGATGCAGAAACAGGCGTGCCAGGGGTAGAGGGCAAGCTCGAGGCTCCTACAGAGGACGTCAATGGCAGCCTCCTAACCAGAGAGGTACTGCAGGGCCTACAACCTCTACACAAGGACCATCTCAATTACTTGATTTTGACCCCGCCAACCAGGGCTCAATTGGAAGCCCCTTTGGGCGGAAAGCTTTCTTTATTCTCAAAAAATTGGCACAGTATTACAAAGGACAAATGGACACTGCAAATAATAGACAAGGGATACAGATTCCATTTTCATACATTACCAAAAAGGCAAGGCATGCCAAACCTGCCACCAAACCAAAGGGCAGAGGCTTTCAAACAAATTTCCAAACTGCTACGAATGAAAGCAATAGAAAGGGTTCCTCTCACAGAACAAGGCCAAGGATTTTATTCCAGACTATTCCTTGTTCCAAGAAAAGAAAAGCAATGGAGGCCTATTCTGGACTTGTCAGCACTGAATACTCACCTCATCGTGCCAAAATTCAAAATGCAGACCTTACAACAACTCCTTCCCATGCTGGGCAAGGGGTCCTGGCTGGTAACTCTAGACCTCAAGGAGGCATACCTGCATGTCCCTATCAGACAAAGTTGCAGAAGACACCTCAGATTTCTTGCAGGTTCAGAGCATTATCAATTCTCAGCATTACCCTTTGGCTTATCTACTGCACCCAGAGTATTCACAAAATGCCTGGCATCAGTAATTGCACATTGCAGACTTCAGGGGATTCAAATATACCCATACCTGGACGACTGCCTCATACAAGCGGACAGCCAGCAAACACTGGTAAAACACTTAAACTATGCCATCCAACTACTACAGGCCTTGGGATACACAGCCAACATTCAGAAATCAAGACTTGTTCCATCCCAACGAATAATTTTCCTGGATGCAAAACTGGATACAAACACCCAAATGGCTTTTCTCACAGAAGAAAAACAAGCACAGTTACTGGATTATTTCAGAAATCTGACAACACAAACCCAGCTAACTGCAAGGAAAATCCTGCAGGCCCTGGGTTTCATGGCATCTTGCGTTCTTCTGATTCCACAAGCAAGGCTGCATATGAGGAAACTACAATGGTACCTAAGGAGTCTATGGTCTCAGCACAGTCACAGCCTAGAAACTTTGATCCCCCTCATTCCATGCCTTCAAAAGGAATTCCAGTGGTGGGCAAAAGCAAGCCAGTCAAACATGGGCCTGCCTTTCAGCAAGCCACATGCCAGCCAAACCGTTACAACGGACGCCTCAGACCATGGATGGGGAGCACACATGGAGGGCAGATGCATTCAAGGACAATGGACACAAAAAGAATTGCATCTGCACATCGACCAAAAGGAAATGCTGGCAGTGATACATTCCATCGAGACCTTCAAGCACTTCCTGCACCAAGGTCATCTGTTAATAAAGACAGACAATACCACAGTTATAGGAACAACAGCACCCAAATGTAAAAAGTAGAAAAACAACAAGGCAGGATTCACCAAACGCGATTTATTCTTAGGAAAATACAAAAACTCTGACGTCTCGCCTTCCAGGAGTATGACACAAATGAAAACCACCAGGTCTTATATACAAGTTAAACCAATTATACAATTAATTAAACAATCAATATATTAAGAATCAATTAATTAGACAACATTCTCCAGTTAAAGTCTTCATTAAGACCATTTGGATATAAAGTTTTAAACTTTAAAATATAAACAGTTTCCTTATATAATAGTAACTGTTTAATTCTAAACATATCTGCATCATTATTAGATACTTGCTCCAAAATTGAAGCTTTAAGCAACCTTTCATCACTATTGTGTTTTTCAAAAAAATGCTGGGCAACAGGGCTCTCATTCTTAACATTAACTATGTCCCTGACATGCTCCAATAGTCTCACTTTGAAAGGTCTTTTTGTCTCCCCAATATAGAACTTTTGACAGGGACATGATAATGCATAAATTACACCTTCTGTTTTACAGTTAAAACAACCATGAACATTAAAAGGAATGCCATTTATATGATTAAAACTACAAATAACAAAACTGCATGCCTTGCATTTCCCACACTGATAAGTTCCCTTTAATCTAACTTGTTCCACCATGCCATCTGTAGGCACACTAAATCTACTTCGCACCAGTAAATCTTTAATACTCCTACCTTTTCTGTATGAAAATTTTAAATTTACATTTAACCATGACTTAACCTCATTAAGAGAACTAAAATATTTCCAAAACAATGAAACATTTTTAACAAATTCAGGGGTATAACAGCCATAAGTAGTGACAAAATATATGTCTTCACCAGGAATTTGTTTTTTCCACCTTTTTTTGGGAATATTAACTTCAGATCTCCTTTTTTGTATCAAATTTTCTTCACTATATTTATTAATATGTTCCCATAATTTATTCAAACATTCCTCCATGCAGGATGTACTATATCCTCTCACAAGAAATGAATTATAAACTAATTCTAATTCATTTTTAAATATTTCTTCATCATTACAAAGTCTAAAGCATCTTAACATTTCACCATACGGTAAAGAATGTTTGGTATGAGGAACATGTCCACTAGTACCATGTACATAAGTAGTTGGACCTTCAAACTTTCTATTAACCGAGGTTATTAATTTATGGCCACTGGAAATGTCCAAAATAACATCCAAAAAAGGTATTCGTAGACCCATAGTTAACCCATCAAAATCTAAACCAAATCTGTTGTGTTTCAAATCTGAAATAAATTCTGCAGCCATAGATTGATCCCCCTCTACCAAAAAAATCAGGTCATCTACAAATCTATAATATTTAATAACATAGTCTTGAAAAAACCTATGTTTATAAATATACTCATATTCAAAAAGTCCCATGGCCAACACAGTTATGTGGTACATAAACAAGCAAGGAGGTACCCGTTCATACCCTCTTTGCAGGCTGGCAATGAATCTGTGGGAACTTTTCCTAAAGCTCAATATAGAGCTACAATCCCAGTTCGTACAAGGAAAAGACAATGTACTGGCGGACAGCCTGAGCAGAAACATCATGGATCCACACGAATGGATGTTGCACCCAGATATTTTTCTACAGATAACACAATCATGGGGAAGGCCGGACATAGATCGTTTTGCCTCCCACCACAACCATCAACTGAGGAAATTCTGCACAAGGACATACCATCCTCAAGCATGGAAAGTGGACGCCCTCTCCTTCAGCTGGAATGCTCTAACAGTATATGCATTCCGACCGCTGCCATTAATGACCAAGGTCTTACTGAAGATCAGGACAGAGCAACCAAAAGTAATTCTGATAGCTCCGGACTGGCCAAGACAACACTGGTACCCACTGTTAAGGAGCATGTCACGCACGAAACCTTGGCCTCTACCACAATGGCCACTTCTACTGACACAACACAATTACAAGACTCTGCACTCCAGCCTCAAAACCTTACAGCTGACAGCCTGGAAAATACCTTGACTCCTCGCCAGGATAAACTATCCAAGAGGGTACAGGATATCATCATGGAAGCCCGGCGTCCTTCCACAAGAAAAGCATATTCAGCAAAATGGAGAAGATTTCGTACCTGGAACACCACAAAGGGTCAAGATCCTACAGTTATGAGTATTCCACATATTCTGGAATACTTGGCTGAAATGCTCCATAATGGCCTTTCTTATTCTTCCGTAAAAATTCATGCTTCAGCAATTTCAGCAGAGTACAACACTGATCCACCTGTATTCTCTCATCCTCTACTAAGGCAGTTTCTAAAAGGGATAAAAAACATCAACCCTCCAAGGAAACCACCAGTGCCTACATGGGACCTTAACTTCATGTTGGAAAAATTAACTCTTCCTCCCTTTGAACCAGCAGCATCTTCAGAACTACAATTCCTATCTTAGAAGACTGCCTTCCTTCTGGCTATAACCTCAGCAAGAATAGTATCTGAGTTACAGGCCCTCATGGCAGTACAGCCATTTCTGATTTTTCATCAGGACAGAGTCTCTTTGAGAACCAATCCTTCATTCATGCCAAAGGTGGTATCCAGGGTTTCACTGAACCAAGCTATTCACCTGCCTACCTTCTTTCCAAATCCACAAAATAAGGGAGAGAAACTTCTGCATACTTTGGACATCCACAGAGTCGCGCTACTACTTGGGCAGAACTAAGACTTACAGAAAAACTGACCAACTCTTTGTAGCATATGCTGCTGGTGTACAAGGAAAAGCAATTTCCAAACAGACAATTTCAAAATGGATAGGAAATTGCATTCGGTTCTGTTACTCCTTTCATGGAAAAGCTGTGCCAGCTAACATAAGGCCTCATTCCACCAGAGCAACAGCCACCTCCACAGCCTTCTTAAGAGGGGTGGCTACAAAGGACATTTTAGAAGCTGCTACATGGAGCTCTATGCATACATTTTCCAAGCATTTCAACTTGCCCTTATATTCCAGATCCAGAGCAGGCTTTGCTAGTGCAGTCCTGCAGGGCATGTTAGCTACACCATCCTTTTCTTAGGTCCTACCTCCCCCAGCTTGGCTATGGTATTCTACCCATATGTAAGGACTGCAGATGCATCCTTGAAGGACATAGTACAGTTTTGTACCTACCATAAATGTAGATGTCCGATAGGTATGCATCTGCAGTCAGGTTTTCCCTCCCTCCCTCCTACCCCTCTGTGGTATACTATGGGTTCATATCCCTCATTTTAGCTAGCGGGGGTTATCTTTTATGGTGTATTTGTTTTTTATTGATGCGCATGTTTGAAAATTTTGCATCTCTCCAAATTTAGCCTTACTTAGAGGGCAACTGGCATCTGGGGCCATAAAAACTGAGGAAGATGGCGTCGGCTGACGCTTTTATATCCCAGGCGCTCTGACGTCAGGAAAGGGGCGACATCAGCCGACGCCGGACCCAGACTTTGGAATCCGGCCGACCGAAGGGCTGCCTGAGGCAGGACAACCCATATGTAAGGACTGCAGATGCATACCTATCGGACATCTACATTTATGGTAGGTACAAAACTGTACTTTCTGGCTATCACCTCAGCTCGCAGGGTTTTGGAGCTACAGGCTCTCATGGCTGTGCAACCATTCATCATTTTCCATCAGGACAGAGTTTCCTTACGAACCAACCCTACCTTTATGCCAAAGGTAGTATCCAGTGTAGCTTTGAATCAGACTATCCACTTACCTACCTTTTATCCTAATCCACAAAACAAAGGGGAAAGACTACTACATTCCTTGGACATTCACAGACAACTTCGTTATTATTTGGACAGGACAAAGCCATTCAGGTATTCTGAGCAACTCTTTGTGTCCTATGCTGCAGGTGCTCAAGGAAAGGCTATTTCCAAACAGACAATTTCAAAATGGATAGCCCACTGCATACGCTTTTGTTACTCATTTCATGGAAAAACTGTGCCTGCATGCATCAGATCCCACTCCACCAGAGCCACAGCTACCTCTGCAGCCTTCCTCAGGGGGGTCCCTACCAAGGATATTTTGGAAGCAGCCACCTGGAGTTCAGTGCACACTTTCTCCAAGCACTATCACCTCCCACTATACTCTAAATCTAGAGCGGGCTTTGCCACAGCAGTCCTGCAGGGCATCCTAGCCCCTCCTAGTTCCACTTAGTGCCTACCACCCTTACTTAGCTTTGGGATTCTACCCATCTGTTATGACTGCAGCTGTATGCACGATGAACATAGTACAGTTTTGTACCTACCATAAATGTAGATGTTCGAGTGGTCATACAGCTGCAGTCCAGGTTTCCCTCCCTCCAACCCCTCTTAGGACAGGCCTTATGACAAACCCTTTTCATATAACCTTTTGGGGTACTCTTTTATGGTGTATTTGCTCGCAACTACTGTTTTTGATTTATCAACATTGCATTTTTGCATAATGTTATGTTTGCCTTCCTTCTGGGGGCACCTGACATCTGGGGCAAGAAAAACTGAAGAAAATGGCGTCGGCTGCCTCTTTTTATACCCCTGCCGCACTGACGTCAGGGAGGAAACGACGACAACCGACGCCGGACCTAGACTTTAGAATTCGGCCGACCGAGGACCCGCCTGACGGCAGGATAACCCATCTGTTATGACTGCAGCTGTATGAGCACTCGAACATCTACATTTATGGTAGGTACAAAGCTGTACTTTTCTGACTCTCACAAATTTTTATTCAAAAACCCTGCTGCTGACCCTGAAACTATTTCACGAGATCCCAAGTGTGTAAAGACCCCAACAGCTAAAAATCCTACCGCCTCTGATAGAGATTCCTAGGCGCTGGATAGATGGGGAAAGAATGTTTATACGTCTGCAACCTTGGCAATTGGGGCATTAAACTGCCAGTTTCATATGCTTAAATATCAACAGTATGTTATGGGATTACTGAAACAGAAAATGATGTTGATTTCTGAATGCGTGGAAAATAAAGAATTGCAGGAATTATTGCATGCAGCAGAACAAGTTGGAAAGCACACTTTGCAATGTGGTTTTGATTCCTTGGAGGCCTCCTGCAGGACCACATTTACTGGATCTGTGATTAGAAGGCATGCTTGGCTAAAGGAGCAAAATTTGCCTGGTCATGTTAAAGTTAAATTGTCGGATGCACCTTTACAGCATGATACTCTGGTATTAAGGCAGAAGAAGTTTTAAAGAAAATGGAAGACAATTTATTATTTATTTATTTTACATTTGTTGACTGGATACATGTCCACTTTCAGTAGAGGCCCAGGGAGATAAGCTCCAAGATAGAACGATGAATTAACAAGATAACAAATAAGGAAACATTTAAAAAATCATATTTACAATGCATATTACAGGTTATCACAGTAAATTCAGCAGTGCAGAATACAGGCATAACATAGCATGCTAGTACAATCAAGATGTTCTAGAGGGAGATAATATTATGGTTAATAAGGAAGGAATTACAGTTAATGAGTAGAAGGGGTAGAAAGAGCAAAGTATTAAGAGACACATAACTAGTTAGGCTTAGTACAGGGGCATAACCAGTGTGTTCTGAGGAACACTTTCAATTTGTTTTTGAAGCATGATAGTGAGGGACGTGAGGAGGGTTCACTGGGGAGGAGATTCCAGGCTTTTCCAACAGTATTAGAAGAGAGGGAGTCACCAGCCTTGTTGCTTGGTTTAGTGGTATGTACTAGAAGTCTCTGAGAAGATCTTAAGGATTTCAAGTTTTTTTAGGGAGTGATGAGTGTGGATAGAATAGGAGTTTTGGAAGGTTTGTAAAGAGTGTTGTGGGCTATAGATAGTTGATGGAATTTAATCAGATTTTGTAGTTCAAGCCATCCCAGCTGCTTTAAATTAATGCAATGGTGGGTTCTAAATGGGTTGCTTGTAGGAAGTCTGTCAATGTTATTGTAGGACATTTCCAATTTGCTAAGATTATTTTTAGATAGATTAGTAAAAATGGGTGAGGCTTAAAGAAGTGAAGAGCTTAGATGAGTGTGTGCTATAGTGGTTTTAGCTGAAGGTAAGAGGAAGGATTTTATCCTATAGAGAGAGCCAAGTTTTTATTGACAGTTTTTTATAGTATTGTTAATATGGATATCAAAGTTCAGATTGCTGTCAATGGTGATACCCAATAGTTTGGTGGTTGGTTCAGGGGATATAATAGTTTTATTGGTAGAGATAACTGAGAAATCAAGAGGAGAGGACTTATTGGTGGGAGAGAAGAGGAGGAGTTTAGTCTTTTTGGGGTTTAGAAGAAGGCATCTATGTGTGAACCATTGCTCAACTGTGTTAAATACTTGGGTAAGAGATTGAAGTTCAGAAGAGGAGGTGGCTGAGCATATCATTGTGGAGTCGTCCGCATATTGTATGCATGTGGCTTGGGGGATGGCAAGGTGAAGGTCATTAATAAATATGCAAAAAAGTAGAGGTCCTAGGATGGACCCTTGAGGGACACCAAGGTTGACAGGCAGGTGAGTGGAGAGAGACTTGTGCCATAGTACGGCCTGTTGTCTTTTATCAAGGTAGGACTGGAACCACCTTATATAAGATGTATCTAGTGACAGGGATTTCAGTATTTTGATGAGAATTTGGTGATTTACCATGTCAAAAGCTTTGGACAGGTCAATAAATAGTGCTGAAGAAAGCTTGTTAAGATTGCGTTTTTTGTTGATACAATCTGTGAAGGAAAGAAGGGCAGTAGTATGGCTATGTGAAGGTCTGAATCCATGTTGACAGTTGGAAAGTAAATTATTTTGGGTTAGATGGTCAAGTAATTGTCTGTGAATGCATTTCTCCATGATCTTTGCCAAAGGAGAGAGAAGGGCAATGGGGCGGTAGTTGGAGAGTTCAGTGGAGCGTCCACCTTTATGGTGGGGGATAATATGGGAAATTTTCCATAAACTGGGGATATGACTTTCGGTAATAGTTCTAAGACAAAGCTAAGTCTATGCAAACTGTAAAAGATTTTTTGCAAGTGCAGCCACCAAGATTCAGTAGACACTGGCCTACAAAAAATTAGTATTTTCCTATGTCCGACAGAGCTTCACGAGGCAAATCCAGGCGCTCAAAGGGCTCTAGATACCAATCACAGGATTCCTACAGGTCAAAGCAATGGGGGGGGGGGGCGGCTCTACCTCCAAATCTGGAGGAAATAAAGCACAACCCTACAGTAAACAGTCTCAGACTTCCCTCTGCCATCACCGAGTACTTATCTTTTGGCAGCCCCCTTAGGGGGAAAACTAGCACTTCATGCTCAAAATTGGCAGTTAATAAATAACCCAGGACAAGTGGGTATTAAACATGGTATCCCAGGGATACAGATTTCATTTCCATACTCTGCCATTTCCAAACGGTTGACCAGATCTGCCACAAAATCAATTGGCAGAGGCACAGAAACAAGTTACATCCCTCATGGATATGGGGACTATTCAGCCAGTGCCAGCAAAGGAAAAAGGACAAGGGTTTTACTCCAGACTCTTCTTTGTACCCAGAAAAGACAAGGCGTGGTGCCCAATACTGAATTTATTAATTTTGAACATGTTCTTGGACATACCAAAATTCAAAATGCTAACTTTGCAGCAGCTTCTGCCCATGCTGGGCAAGAACGCTTGGCTAGTGACTCTAGACTTAAAAGAGGCATACCTGCATATCCCAATAAGGGAATCGTGCAGAAGATGCCTCCGCTTCAAGGCTGGCTTTATGCATTACCAATTCTCTGCATTTCCCTTTGGCTTATCTACTGCGCCCAGAGTCTTTACAAAGTGCCTGGCACCAGTAATTGCATTTTGCAAAGTAGTGTACAAATCTATCCTTACTTGAACGACTGTCTCATTCAAGCAGAAAACAAGGACATTCTTCTTCAACATCTGGCGTTTGTGAAAAGGCTTCTGACATGCCTAGGGTACACAATAAATGAAAAGAAATCACAACTGGTACCCTCTCAAAAGATAACATTCCTGGGTGCAAGCTTGAATACAACTGCCCAGATGGCTTACCTTACGCCAGAAAAACAAAGGCAACTGACTATTTACTTCAAACAGATGGCAACAAAAACCCAGTTGCCTGCAAGACAAATTCTGCAGGCTTTGGGGCACATGGCATCCTGCATTCTACTGATTCCATATGCAAGACTGCATATGAGGAAACTACAGTGGTATCTAAAAAGTTTATGGAGTCAACACAGTGTCACAGCCTGGAAACAATGATTCCTCTTATTCCCTGCCTACAACAGGAGTTTCTTTGGTGGGCAGAGACATGTCACCAGAACATGGGACGGTCGTTCACTCTACCCCCTGCCAACCAAACCCTAACTACAGATGCATCCGACTATGCTTGGGGGGCCCACCTGGTGGGGATATGCATTCAGGGCATATGGAGCCCAAATCAAATGCATCTGCATGTCAACCAGAAAGAGATGTTAGCTGTTCAGAATGCCCTGACAGCTTTCAAGGACTTACTTCATCCAGGACAACTACTGATAAAGACGGACAACACCACAGTCATGTGGTACATAAGCAGGGGGAGGGGGGGGCACACACTCCTACCCCCTTTGCAGACTAGCCATGGCATTATGGGACACAGCCTTGACTTACCAAGTACATCTTCAAGCTCAATTCCTGTCAGGAAAACAAAACTCTGGCAGACAACTTAAGCAGAAACCTTATGGACCCTCATGAGTGGAAACTGGACCCACAAGTCTTCAGCTTGATAACAAAGAAATGGGGGATCCCAGACATAGATCTATTTGCCTCTCCCCAGAATTATCAACTGGACAAATTCTGCACAAGGACTTATCACAGACAAGCATGGAAAGTGGATGCCCTGTCCTTCAGTTGGAAAAAGCTATCAGTCTACGCCTTTCCTCCTCTGCCTCTTCTTCCCAAGGTCCTACTAAAGATCAAACAAGAAAAAACAAAAACGATTCTAATTGCCCCAGACTGGCCTCGCCAACACTGGCACCCAATCCTAAGGAATATGTCTCAAATCCCTCCTTGATGCTTGCCTCAAATATCACATCTACTGTCTCAGCAGCACAATCAAATTCTGCACAATCCTACTGTCTCAGCAGCACAATCAAATTCTGCACAATCAGCTCCAAACTCTGAACCTGGCAGCATGGCTGATCATGTAGTTATTCAAACAACACCTCTCAGTAAATCTGTGATGGATGTCATTTTGAAACCAGAAGGCCTAGTACTAGAAAATCTTATGCTGATAAATGGAAGAGATTCTGTGCTTGGAACCAAGCACAAGGAACTGACGCATCAAAGCCAAATATTCCAAATATTCCTCAGATTTTGCAATACTTGACTGAGATGCTTGACAAGGGCCCATCTTTTTCATCAATAAAAATCCATGCTTCTGCCATCTCTGCTCATTACAACACAGAGCCACCGATTGTTTCTCATCCTCTGCTAAAACAGTATCTTAGAGGGGCCAAAAATTTAAGGCCTGCATGGGACCTCAATTTTGTGTTGGAAAAACTCACCCTGCCTCCATTTGAACCAGCTGCTACTGCAGATATAAAGTTTTTGTCCTGGAAAACAGCTTTACTTCTGGCAATTACTTCAGCAAGAAGGGTTTCAGAGCTGCAGGCCCTCATGGCTGTGGAGCCTTTTATTATATTTTACCCGGACAGAGTGTCCCTCAGGACCAATCCTTCCTTTATGCCTAAGGTGGTATCCAGTGTGGCTCTTAACCAAACTATTCACCTGCCAACCTTTTACCCGAATCCGCAGAACAAGGGGGAGCGGATTTTGCATTCCTTGGATGTGCACAGACAACTAAAATTCTACCTAAACAGGACCAAATCTCTAAGAAAAACTGAGCAACTACTGGTGGCATTTGCTGCAGGATCAGAGGGAAAGGCTATTTCAAAGCAGATTATTTCAAAGTGGATAAGCCACTGCATTCGTTTCTGCTACTTGCTTCATGGTAAACTGGTGCCCAATGACATTAGGTCACATTCCACCAGGGCTGCATCTACATCAGCAGCCTTTCTCAGAGGAGTACCAACCAAAGACATTCTAGAGGATGCTATTTGGAGTTCTGTGCATACTTTTATAAAGCATTATCATTTGCCTCTTTTTTCTTAGTCCAGGGCAAGCTTTGCCACTGCAGTTTTGCAGGGCCTTATAGCCACTCCTAATGCTATTTAGTTCCAGCCTCCCATTCATAGCTTTGGGATTCTACCCAAATGTAATGACTGCAACAGTGAAACACGAAGAACATAGTACAGTTGTGTACACTTTCCATAAATTTAAATGTTCAAGTGTATTCACTGTTGCAAACTGGGTTACCCACCCACCATCCCCCTTTATTCTGAAGATTATCTTTCCTTCACTATATTCTACAGCCTTTGTGGTGTATTTGCTTTTAGATGAAGGTAAAGTTTGTTACAATTGCATGTGTGTGTGTGTGTGTGTGTGTGTGTGTGTGTGTGTGTGTATATATATATATATATATATATTTATATTTATATATATATTTATATTTATATATATTTATATTTATATATATATATTTATATTTATATTTATATTTATATATATATATTTTTTTGCTCCCCATTCGGGGGGCACCTGACATCTGGGGCAAGAAAATCTAAAGAAAATTGCATCGGCTGCCTGTTTTTATACCCCTGACAACCTGACATCATGGAAGAAGAGACAGCAACCAACGCAGGACCCATGACTTTGATATTCAGGCCGACTGAGGGCAACCTGCCAGCAGATTACCCACTGTACTTTTCCTCTGTTGCTGCCCCAGGATTTTCTGGTGTCTTGGATCTGGAGGATGCTTACCTTCTTATTCCTTTTCTTCTCTTTTCAGGAAATTTTTGCATTTCCCAGTTTCTTCCTCTCATTTTCAGTTCTCTGCTTTTGCCCTCTCTACTGCTCCAAGATTATTCACAAAATGCCTAGCTCATATGATTACCTTTTGCAAGCTCCAAGGCATTCAAATTTTCCTTATCTAAGCAAGCTGTTACTTCAGACTACTTTTGCCAATTGCCTGTTACAGGCTCTGGAGTTCACCATATCTCTTCAAAGTCTGAGGTTCACTATCAACTTCCAAAAGTCTGTCCTGACTCCCTGTCAAGATCATGTTCATTTAGGCTGCAGGATTCAGACAGTGCCAGTGTTGACCTGTCTTCCACTTCTAAAGGTTTCATCCATGACAGTTGTCTTTGTTTTTCTGCTGCCTATTGTTTCCAGCCAGGGAGGTTCTTTGGGCCCTAGGATTCATGGCCTGTTCCATTCCATTGCTGTGTTTTGCCAGACTGCATATGAGGAAGTTTCAGTGGTACCTCATGCCACTTCAGCATTGCCATCTTGTGTATTTCATGTCTAAAGAGGGAGTTCAGGTGGTGGATTCAGGAACTTGCACTTAACCCAGGCCTGCCCTTTTACCCTTCAAGTCCTTCCCAAGAGCTTTTCATTGATGCTTTACACATGAGGTGGGTGGCTTCTTGTGGTCATCTGAAAGTTCAGGATCTGTGGCAACCCCATTAGATGTTAGACCATGTCAGCATCAAAGAGATGAAACTTCTCATTCTATCCCTTCAGGCTTTTCTTCCCATGCTTTCTTCAGGCCCCATGAAGGTTTACACAGACAAAACCACAGTGAATGTGGTATGTCAGAAAGCACAGGGCATAAAGTCTTATCTTTGCAGGCTGCCTCTTCAGGCCTGGGATCTGGCTATCAGTTATCAGCTAACTCTTCAGGCAGTTTATATTTCTTCAGAGCACAATGTAATGGCATGCTGTTTGGATAGGTCCTAAACACAGGTTCACAAATGGATGCTGCACAGAGACATGTTTCTGGATATAGTCCATTGTTAGGGTATTTCCCATGTAGATCTTTTTGCCTCCCCTGTAAACCAGCAGCTCCCTTTCCAGAGTGCCATGCTATCTGACGTGGAAGACAAATGCTCTTTCTTTCCCTTGGAAGAGAATGTTTCTCTATGCTTTCCCCTCCTCTTACTCTTCTTCCAGGAGTCTTGCTGAAGATTCAGTTGGACTCCCCAAAAATCTTGCTAGTGACTCCCTTTTGGCTGAAACAGCAGTGATTCCTCCTTATAATGTATCTGGCCAGGGGCATTCACCACAAGTTACCTCACTGGTTGGACCTCATACAGGGCAAGGGGTCCCTCATCCATCCTCACTTGTCTAGTCTTCAGCTGACTGTGTGAATAATGATTTTTATCCTTTTTAAGCATCTCTTTTCTGAGGAAGTGCTTAGGGTTTTACAAGAGGCAAGAAAACCTGCAACCAGAAATTCTTATATGATCAATTTTAAAAGATTTTCTTTCTGGTGCCATCCTTGTAGTTGGGACCTTTTTCAGTGGGGGGGGGGGGGGGTCACTCTGGTATTCCCCTGTTTGTGTGAGCTGCTCCAATCTGGTTTGGCCTATTCTTTTTTAAGGGTCCATTTATTAGCTATTTCTGCCCATCTGCCCTTGAATCCTCCTTTGGTTGTTTTGAGGTCAAACAATTTCTTAAAGGCTACCTGCATCTTGGGCCTCCAAGGAAACCTATTCGACCTCTTTGGGACTTTAAATTTGATTTGGAAAAATTGACTGGGCTCCTTTTGAGCCTGCAGTTTCAACTTCTCTGCAAGACAGTACTTGGAAGACTGTCTTGTTTCTTGCTGCTACTTCTGCTTGGAGGGTTTCTGAGTTTCAGGCCCTTATAGCCGTTCTTCCTTTTTTTTCAGAGAGACAGGGTCTCTCTCCTTATTAAGCCTTCCGTTATACCAAAGGTTGTTAATGAATTGTCCTTAAATTAGAATGAGTCACTTCCTTTTTTCCTTTTCCACAGTCTGCAAGTGAGAGAGTTCTGCTTACCTTGGATTTGCAGAGACGGCTCCGGTATTATTTAGATAAAACTAAGACCATTCATAAGTCTGACCAGCTTTTTGTTTCCTGTAATCCCAGGACTTTGTTTAGTTGTTTCCAGTAAAACTATCTCCTCCTGTCTAAGGCCATGTCCTTTTGTTCTTTTCATGGAAAGCGGATTCCTTCGGTTAGAGCTCATTCCTTTAGGGCTGTTCCTTCATCTAGTGCATTCTTCAAGGGTTTGGATACCATTTCCATCATTGCAGCTGAAACTTGGTCCTCAGTGCATACCTTTACTAAACATTATAAATTAGATAATGTTTTCTAGGGACAGAGCATTTTTTGCCAGGGCTATCCTGCATGGGTTTATTCAGGGCTCCTCTTCCCAGCCTTCCATCTTCCACTCCTTTTCTTGAGCTTTTGTACTGTGTCCTTATGATTAAGAATACTGCAATAGTGATGTGTAGGATATAGTACAGTTGTGTAAGATCTTAATTTGACAGTATATGATGTTCTCTGCACTGTTTCAATATTCGCTCCCTCCCTCCATCTCCCCCTTTTTTCTTTTGAGTTTTAATTTGGTTACCGTTCTGGCAGATGCCCCACACCTTTTCCTTCTGCATTTTCTCCACTTGGATATACACGGCTTCCATTTTGGTAGTACAGAGACTGTTCTCTTCTGGGTAATACAGTTTTAGGTAACTGCATCCAAACGTCACCATTATACCCTGCATCCTGTGCAATGACACACGGCACATACAAGATCTAAAGACTTTGGTATACTGGCCGGATGTTGGTCTGTCCTTAGCAGGAGATCCCCAAGGTTAAGAATACTGCAACTGTGACAGACATTTACCATTATGGTAAGCTATTACACAACTGTACTGTTTAGTGGCAATTAGTTCAGCACAAAGTATTTTGCAGCTGAACCCTTCACAGCTTTAAACAGGGACCAGATGACACTTAAGACTAGCCTTCTCTTTGTGTCCAGGTTTACCTCAAGAGCAGTCTTGAACCTAATTGCCGTAATATTCAGAATGAAAAAAATGTTATTTTACCTGATGGACATGCCCAGACACCTGAGGTACTATACAAGGCCTCAGGCAGACATACCAGCTTTTGCTTTCCTTTATGCCCAGAAAGCAGGACAGATGCATCTCCAAGCAAAACTCTCTGTAAGTTGTGCAGCTACCTCAGTTTTGCTTCTGGAAGAAAAAGAATTGTGAATCAGCCAGTTGGATTTCCAACCACACATTCTCTAGGCATTACAAACCGGACTGTTTTTCTAAATAACACATCAGGATTTGCCACTGCAATCTTGGAGGATGTGTGTTCCATTACTTTAGGTGGCCAGGGTACATACTTTAATACTCTTCTTGAGAATTTTGAGTGATTCTGCAGTAGAGACGTTTGTGATGATTGTAGTAGAGGTAGGTCAGAGTATGCAATGTATATTTAATTACAAGATTCTGTACTGAAGTATGTTTTTTCCTCTCACCATTCCTTTAGTGTTTTTCTTCTACTTCCTGCAGTCAAAAAGATTAAGAGTTTGATTGTATTCTTTCATTCCTGACTTCTGGTCTTTCCCCTCAATTTTTGTTACGAGGAACTTAATCTTGCATGTCTTGAGCTGTCTGCTATGACAAGGCTATACAGTCGTCCTTGTTTGTCTCAAGTCTTGTTCACAAAAAAAAAAAGGAGAAAGGATGAGCTATTCTTCCTGTAGTTCTGAATGTCCTATTGACATCCTTGGTGTAAGGGAAAACAATAGATTCCATGGAGATGTGTAATTGCCAAGTATTATGAAGGATGCTATAGTACTTACTGATCATTGTATTTGAACATTTGCTGATGTCCTTCAAGGATGCATCTGCAGTCATAACATATGGGTTGTCCTGCCTCAGGCAGCCCTTCGGTCGGCCGGATTCCAAAGTCTGGGTCTGGCCTCTGCTGATGTCGCACTTCACCCGACGTCATAGCTCCTGGGGTATAAAGGCATCAGCCGACGCCATTTTCCTCAGTCTTTCTTGCCGCGCGGTGCCCGAAGCAGAAGCTGTTCTCAAGTGCCGGTCGGTCAGAAACAGAGATTTCTACTACCGAAGACTTCTAAAAAAGCTAAGTACCCCGTTGGGGACTCTTTCTTGCCTCAGCCGATGTCAGACAAAGTAAATAATTGTTTAACTTGTGGGAAACAAATACCTCATAAGGATTTCCACTCTTACTGCCTTCCTTGCTTAGGCCCAGACCACGACGTATCAGCTTGTTTAGCCTGTGCTTCCTTCAACCGACGGACACTCAGACGTCGGTCGGAGTTTGCAGAAGAGTTTTTTGGCTCCACTTTTGCATATAAAATGCAGTCGGAAACTCGGACTACACATTTAGCTAAAAAACGCAAGGAAAAGGACCGACACCCACGGCCCGCGGTTTCGGCTGAAACCACGGTTAGGCCTACCGCGAGTGTCTCGGTTTCGGCTGAAACCGAGACCTCGGTTCTCCCTTCGGCCGAAAGCATGCCTCCAATAACCGAGGCCACACAGGCCATGGCTGAATCGGCTACAGAAATTACTGCTGAAGAAGCAGGCACCCAAGATTTGTCTGACACTATTCCGTTGGACATCTCTACTCCTGCACGTGGGGCAGCTAGACCCCCTGCTTCTATGTCTATCAAGGCCTTTTCCAGGGCTAAAGCAGCCAAACTTTCCAAGGCCTTACCTACAAAAGCTCCCTCTCACAGGCCTACCTCAAGTTCCCAGATTCTCAGCCTTGCTGAGGACGTTATTTCTCTGATCATGGGATCCCAACCTCACCCAGACAGGGCCTCTCAACCCCCTCCTGATAAGAGGCCTAGGACTGAACCCCCTGAACCTCTGTCCTTGGACTATTCCTCGGATGGTTCAGATTTATCTGACCATCAGGAAGGCCCATACTCACCTTATGAGGATTCTGATGCAGAAGACTCCATTCCTTCTGCTTCACCTCCAGAAGAATTTTCATTTGGGGAAACCCTACACTCAATGAGGGAACACTTCCAATGGCAGGGTCAGGATTTTTCTGATTCTAGGAAAAGGCTAAGGACTTTTTTACACTTACCACAGCATAGGCCTTTAGCCATACCACCTGTACTATCAGTTGTTGATGATGCTTATAATGATGCCAGTACTGCCCCTGATTCTCTTCCTCCGGCCCCTGCCAAACCTGACAGATACTACAGGGTCCCGGACTCTCACTACCACTTGTATAAGGCTCATGCTGCAGACCCAGAAACCATTTCTCAGGGCCCTAAAGGTGTTGCAGCTGCCTCTGCCAAAAACCCACTTCCCTCTGAAAGAGAATCTAGAGCATTAGAGAGATGGGGTAAAAAGGTTTATACATCTGCTACTCTTTCTGCCAGTGCTTTAAACTGTCAATTTCACATGATACAGTACCAGGAATTTTTGTTAGACCAGCTGAATAAAAAGCTGGCCTCTCCTGAACCTATAGACCGTAAGTCCCTTCAGGATTTGGTACATAACTCTCAGCAGGTCAGTAATCACTTCTTAAAATGTGGCTATGATGCACTGGAGGCTTCTTTTAGATCAGCTATGACTGGAGCAGTGATTCGAAGGCATGCCTGGTTAAAAGAACAATCCTTACCAGACCATGTTAAGTCTAAACTCCTAGATGCTCCTATGGAGAAACAAAGTTTGTTTGGCTCCCCTGCACAGGAGGTTCTAAAGAAAGTGGAAGAAAAAGCAAAATCTGTCCAAACAGTCAAGGATTTTTTGCAGGTCCAACCTCCAAGGTTTAGCAGAAATTGGCCTTCAAAGAATTGGTCCTTTCCAGACACCTCCAGAGCACAGAGAGGCAGAAATAGACGCCCAAGAGGCAGAAGTCAATCAAGGGGTGCCTACAGGGGTCATCAGTGGCAACCTGCCAACCAGAGAAGTGCCACCACAGCTGCGACTACAACCACTTCCACAGGACAGACACAATGACTTGGCTCTGATTCCGCCTACCAGGGAACAACTGGAAGCACCCTTGGGCGGAAAGCTAGCTTTATTTTCAAAAAACTGGCATTGCATTACAGGAGACAAATGGACTTTACAAACAATAGACAAGGGCTACAGGTTTCACTTCCACACTCTACCAAAAAAGAGAGGAATGCCAAACCTTCCACCAAGCCAAAAATCAGAGGCTCTATCAGCTTACTAAGGATGAGAGCAATAGAAAAGGTACCATCTATGGAACAAGGCCAAGGATTTTACTCCAGACTATTCCTTGTACCAAGAAAAGAAAATCAATGGAGGCCTATTCTCGACTTGTCCGCACTGAACACATATCTCATTGTTCCAAAATTCAAAATGCTGACCCTACAGCAACTTCTTCCCATGTTGGGCAAGGAGTCTTGGCTGGTGACTCTAGATCTCAAGGAGGCATACCTGCACGTCCCTATACGACCAGATTGCAGAAGACACCTCAGATTTCTTGCAGGATCAGAGCATTATCAATTCTCAGCATTGCCCTTTGGCTTATCTACTGCGCCCAGAGTATTCACGAAATGCCTGGCATCAGTAATTGCTCATTGCAGGCTTCAGGGAATTCAAATTTACCCATACCTGGACGACTGCCTAATACAAGCGGACAACAAGACAAAATTAATAAAGGATTTGGCCAATGTCATACAACTGCTGCAAGCCTTGGGATACACAGTCAACATTCAAAAGTCAAGACTAGTGCCATCCCAAAGGATAACATTTTTGGGTGCAGAACTGGATACAATAACTCAGATGGCTTTTCTCACAGAGGAAAAACAAAAGCAACTACCAGTCTGTTTCATGGCATTAACAACACAAACTCCGCTTACTGCAAGGAAAGTCCTGCAGGCCCTGGGTTACATGGCATCCTGCATAATATTGATCCCACATGCCAGGCTGCATATGAGAAAGTTACAATGGTACCGAAGGAATGTATGGTCTCAACACAAACACAGTCTAGAAGCCCAGATACCAATCATTCCATGTCTGAAAAAAGAATTCCTGTGGTGGGCTCAGGCCTGTCAGATAAACAGAGGATTGCCTTTCCACAAACCACATCCAAGGCAGACCATCACCACGGACGCCTCAGACCTAGGCTGGGGGGCACACATGGAAGACAAGTGTATCCAAGACCTATGGTCCCAAGACCAGCTGAATCTACACATAAATCTAAAGGAGATGCTGGCAGTGAAACATGCAATCGAGGCATTCAGACCATTCCTCCAACAAGGACACCTGCTGATAAGGACGGACAATACCACAGTCATGTGGTACATCAACAAACAGGGAGGTACACACTCATACCCTCTATGCCGGATGGCAATGGACCTGTGGAACTTGGCACTGAATCTCAACATCCAACTGCAGGCCAGATTTGTACCAGGAAAAGAGAATTCACTAGCAGACAGCTTAAGCAGAACTACCACGGATGCTCACGAATGGATGCTGCATCCAGATATCTTCAAAACCATAACAAAGAAATGGGGAATGCCAGAGATAGACCTGTTCGCCTCCCCACACAACCACCAACTGAAGAAATTCTGCTCAAGAGTATACCACCCACTTGCCTGGAGGGTGGACTCCCTTTCTTTCAGCTGGAAGGCCCTGACAGTATATACCTTTCCACCTCTTCCTTTGATGTACAAAGTTCTACTGAAGATCAGAGAGGAACAGCCAAATGTAATTCTGATAGCTCCAGACTGGCCAAGGCAACATTGGTACCCGCTACTGAGAAGCATGTCTCGGACGCACTCATGGCCTCTACCTCTATGTCCCTTACTTCTAACGCAGAACAACTACAAGACCCTGCATCCAAACTTGAAAACGCTGCAGCTAACTGCTTGGAAAATTGCATAAAACAAAACCAACCTGATTTATCTCAGAGGGTTAAGGACATTATCCTGGAGGCTTGCAGACCCTCCACAAGGAAAACATATTCAGCCAAATGGAAAAGATTCCTCATTTGGAGTGCAGAAAAGGGAGAAAATGTCACACTGGCAAACCTAGCACACATCCTGGAATACTTAGTAGAACTGTTCCACAATGGCCTGTCCTACTCCTCCATTAAGATTCATGCATCAGCAATTTCAGCAGAGTACAACATGGATCCTCCTGTCTTCTCTCATCCTCTCCTCAGGCAATTCTTGAGAGGAATCAAAAACGTAAAGCCTCCACGGAAACCACCTCTGCCTACATGGGATCTCAACTTTGTGCTAGAAAAATTAACACTCCCCCCTTTTGAACCAGCAGCAACAGCAGACTTACAGTTCTTATCTTGGAAGACTGCCTTCCTGCTAGCAATCACTTCAGCAAGAAGGGTATCTGAGTTACAGGCATTAATGGCAGTACAGCCTTTCCTTATCTTCCATCAGGATAGAGTGTCTCTGAGAACCAATCCTACTTTTATGCCAAAGGTGGTCTCCAGGGTATCCTTGAACCAAGCTATACATTTACCTACATTCTTCCCCAACCCACAGAACAGGGGGCAAAAACTACTACACACCTTGGATGTACACAGACATCTACGCTACTATCTGGACAGAACTAAGGCCAGCAGAAAAACTGACCAGCTTCTGGTAGCATATGCAACAGGAGTGCAAGGAAAAGCAATTTCAAAACAGACAATCTCAAAATGGATAGGAAATTGCATTAGATTCTGCTACTCATTTCATGGAAAGACAACTCCTGAAAATATCAGGCCTCACTCCACAAGAGCTACAGCCACCACTACAGCTTTCCTACGAGGAGTGGCTACCAAAGACATTTTAGAAGCTGCTACTTGGAGCTCCGTGCATACATTTGCCAAGCATTATAATCTTCCTTTATACTCCAGATCCCGAGCAGGTTTTGCAACTGCTGTTTTACAAGGGATCTTAACTACACCATCATTATCTTAGTGCCTCCTCCCCAGTTTGGCTATGGTATTCTACCCATATGTTATGACTGCAGATGCATCCTTGAAGGACATAGTACAGTTTTGTACCTACCATAAATGTAGATGTCCGATAGGTATGCATCTGCAGTCAGGATTACCCACCCTCCTTCCCCTCTGTGGTATTCCTAGGGTACTTACCCCTCTTTTAGCTAGCTGGGGGAATCTATTATGGTGTATTTGTTTGTATGTATATATGTATATATATATATATATATATATATATATATATATATATATATATATATATTTTGCTTTCTACTGTTTGGAATTTTCTACATTTATCCAAATTTAGCCTTCCTAGAGGGCACCTGGCATCTGGGGCAAGAAACACTGAGGAAAATGGCGTCGGCTGATGCCTTTATACCCCAGGAGCTATGACGTCAGGTGAAGTGCGACATCAGCCGAGGCCAGACCCAGACTTTGGAATCCGGCCGACCGAAGGGCTGCCTGAGGCAGGACAACCCATATGTTATGACTGCAGATGCATACCTATCGGACAGCTACATTTATGGTAGGTACAAAACTGTACTTTATGGATGAGTATGTTTATTTAAGTAGACTTTCCACAGTTTTAGATTCATAGACTTTTACTATGCTAATGACCCAGGGGGTCTTTCTAACATTAGCAAAGTTTTCTCGAAAGAATGATGATGTCCTGTATCCAAACAGGACATTGAGGGCCAGGCATTTATAAGCTACCCCTGTTCATAAGGGACATGTGTGCCAGGCCCAGTGTAAATCTCCTATTTCCCATCCACTGGTCTAGGTTGAGCATAAATTGGGTAGTAGACTAACTTAGCTTCACATGGATGGGAAGCCAGTTCCATAGGAGGGGGCAGTCTCTAGGACATGCATCTGTTTCTCCAGCATGTCCTGTTTAAGTCATAGGCAAAATTCAGGATGTTCATCGTGTTTCACTGTTGCAGTTATTACTCTTGGGTTATCCTGCTGGCAGGCTACCCTCAGTCGGCCAGAATTCCAAAGTCTAGGTCTGGTGTCAGTTGCTGTCGCCTCTTCCCAGACGTCAGTGCACCAGGGGTATAAAAGATGCAGCCAACGCCATTTTCTTCAGTCTTTCTTGCCGCGCAGTGCCCAAAGCAAAAGCAGTTCGCAAGTGCCAGTCGGCCGACTCCTCAGATTTTCAAATCCGAATTTCAGAACCAAAGTCTTCATTAAAGCTAAGTACCCCATTGGGGAAACTTTTTTCTTGCTCCAGACAGATGTCAGAAAAAGTTAACAATTGTATTTCTTGTGGGAAGCAAATACCTCATAAGGATTTTCACTCTTACTGTATCCCTTGCCCAGGCCCTGATCACAACGTTGCTAGCTGTCGGTTTTGTGCTAGATTTAACCAATGCACTATTAAGCGTCTGTTTGATTTTGCATTTCATTACTTTGGCCAAAGATTTAATTATATAATGCTGTCGGACCAGCCGACAACCGGAGTTTACAAAAAACACAAGGACAAGGAAAAGGATAGGCTCAGCAATCTTTAGGAGACTAACTAGAGAGAAAGGACTTTAAGGCATTCTGCATATGGCAGGTTTGTTGCACTCTAGTTGCTGCACAAGGCTGGTCAGGTACATGCCAAAGGGAGCATTGTCCTATATGATTAGTATAATAAGGACTGAGTACAGTGGCATAATAATGTCTTTGGACCTAGATGCCATCCCATTACTTATAAGTTGTGCAACATAAAAGAATTTCCTCAACTACTGTTGGCACGTGGTGATTGAAGGTAAGGCTACTGTATCTGCATGCGTACCCAGGTCCCTGACCACTGGGACAACTCTTGCGGGTGTATTATCAAAATGGTAATTAGCCAGGATGGCTCACTTCCCAAAGGGTGTAATTGTGCATTTCATTGAGTTTAAGACTGTGGCTTTGTCACCATTTGTAGTCAGAGATGGACCTTCTTGAAGAATGCTAGTGTTAGCAGGATATTTGATGATAACCCACAGCTTGCAATTATCAGCAAACGTCGTCAGCCATAGACCTACAACATTTGCTTCCATGTCAGAGAAATAGATGCCAAAAAGGAGTGGGCCCAGTGCCAAGCACCTGGGGACTCCACTAGTGAATGGCCTCCTTGGTGGAGGTGGCCTCAACTATTTTGACCTCCTGAGTCTCATCAGTAAACCAGTTGGCTATCCAGCAGGTGATAAAAGGGTTTACACCCAAGTTAGTGAGCTTGCCTACAATGCCTTAGTGAGTTACTGTATCAAAAGCCTTGGCCAGGTTGAGGTAAGCTGTGTGCACAGCCTTACCTTCATCCAGTGCTTTGGTGACGCTGTCATAAGAAGTCCACCAAGCCAAACTGTGATGGTTCCAGCATCTGTAGGTTACCTGTGCCCTCCTTTATCATATCCATGATCATTCTTATAGTCTTACATATGAGGCTGGTAAGACTTATGGGCCTTTAGTTACCGAGATCAGTGGTTGGACTTCCTTTGTGCAGGGGAATGGCTGTAGCCATCTTCCATTCCATGGGGTCAAAACCTGACTGAAGGCTGCAGTTGAAAATTCAATCAAGTGGACCAGAGAGGTCATGTTTCATGCTATTTATTAAACATCCTGGGATGTTATTGGGCCCCATTGATGCACTGTTTTTGGCCTTGGAAAGTGCATTGACAACCCATTCCTAGTAATGGTTGGGGGGATTATGTTATGTGGTATTTCCTTTGGAATATTGGAGGAGAAAATTGGGGGAGAAAATTGAACTGAACCTGTCAGCCAAAAGGTTGGCAGTGGTATTCCATTTAGTGTGGGTGATGCTATTTACAATAAGCTCTGCACACTGTTGTGTATTTCCTCTGAGGTTACGGACATAGCTGTAGAAAGCTTTGTGGTTGTCCTCTGCCAGAGGAGCTATTTTTTTTCTTCAGATTTATCCTTTGAATTATTAATTAACCCTCTTAGCTGCCTGTTTAGTTTGATGAGGGGGAGTTTAGTATGTATGGCTTTGTTCCTTGTACACTTGGTCAAGATTTTTTTTCTTTTGCTGTATAACTGATTGATGTAATTCCACCAGGGTGGCTTATCATTTCAGTTTGTCTTATTCTCAGTGTGAATGGGCACAGCTCATGCTATACAGATATCAATAAAGCTGTAGAGAGATTTTGTAAATAGCTCAATGTATGCGGTGGTGTTAACTGGGTTTGGGGGGGGGGGGTGCTTGGAATTTGGCCAAAGTGTTGCTTATTAGAGAGAGAGGTTAGCCGTGGAATAGTGCCTAAAGGTTTTTGGTTTCACTGGATCCCCAGATTTAAATTTTATTACAAGTAATGCTACCTTACGGTCAGATTTGAAGAGTGAAGATATTACATTGAGTGAGGAACATCACCCCTCCCCCATGTTCTTGAGTACGAGGTCAAGGATGTTTGTGCCTCTGGTAGAAAAAGTGTAGGAATCGCTGGACTTAAGCATTAGAAGTGGTGTAGGATTCCCAGTCTATAGAGGAATAGTTGAGATCCCCCATGAATATCAAATTGCGTTGAACAGTGAGGGACTCTAGTGCATTTGGGTTGCAAGGATATGGTGCACCACATTGTTTATGGCGAGTTACACATTTACGAGTTCCAGTGGATCATACACTTCAACAAGTCTGGATGCGAGATTGTTTTTTAACATAGTATGAGACTCCACCTTTAGTTCCCCATCTGTGCAGTATCTGGTCTAAAGGTGTAAAATGTCTTGCAGTTCTGGGATGCTCTCAGCGACTTTAAACCATCTGTCCATTACTGCACAGATGTCTACATTCTTCAGAGAGAAGGCGGCTTCGGGAGAGTGGAGTTTCTTGTTAAGACTTCTAGCATTGATCAGTACCACCTTCCGATGTTCCTTCATAGGTTGTTAAGTTGGTACGTTTATCAGTTTGACATTGAAAAAGGCACTCTAGGGGTGGAAAGGGTGTTTGCCTGAAAAAAAGGCACTATGGGGAAGGAAAGGGTCTTTGCCAGTATACAAAAGCCTAGAGGAGATAAATGCAGACTATCGTTGGCAAAGCAGCATGGTCTGTCAACCAAGTCCACCCAGGCTGTCAAATATCGTACTCCCATGGATTGACAACAGAAGCTAAGCCAGTTGTTAAAATCTATCATTTTCTGTTAGTAATGGTAATCTCATCCTTGGAGAAGGTAGTATGCTTTTCAGTGCTGTACTTATACCTGCCTGAGAGAGACGATTATCAAGCTCGAACATGTCTTTGCTTTGCTTCATGTAGTCAGTGGAGGTACATATCAGGTCCTTAACACCCACATGGACTGTGACAGAATCATACTGGTACCTGCGGTTCAGTGACCTGAGTGCTTGTGTGACTTGATGGAGCCTAGCCCCAGAAAGGCAACTAACCACGACTCTCTCCTTGCTCAGTCTGGTGAGGGAGACATCATTGTGCCTCACTGTAGAATGACCAAGAATCAGGAAATTTGGCTGTGTGCTGGTTTTCCTTAAGGGCTTAGCAGTGGAAGCACTGGATACAGTGTTACTATGTGTAGCTTCGTGTGGTGTTTTAACAGTGTTAACGGGACGATTGAGGATCATTTCTCTTATTATAATGTGCAGAAGGTCTTAGTGTTTTAGGAAGGTTACCTCTAAGTGCCTCAGCATAAGTAGTTTTATGTGTACGGTCTTCACCCTGTTCAGTAGGTGTGGTGCAAGTGTCCCTGATAACCTCTGTAGGATTAGTTTTGGTTGTATGAGACTTTTACCTTCAGTGTTAGTGTATTTACAACTCTGTCAAACTGCATTTGTTTAATTAAGAATAAGTGAGGTGTCTGTGCACATAAAACAATTGCTACAATGCCTCAGAATGCCCATCTTAACCAGACTGGCCACAGATAGATGGTAAATGCATATCCATGGCTACTGATCTACTAGGGAGGAGTGACCAAGTCTTAAATATTGAACAAGTCAGTGGACAAGGAACTTTGAGCAATGTTCAGCTATAAGCAAATTAGATGTGGTAGTAGTTAAAAAAATGTGTAGACAGTAATGCCACAAGAGTGTAAAGCACAAACCTTCCTAATATAAAATAACTGGTTTGGAGCCCAAGTGCTTAAACAGAGTGAAGACACTTAGAATAACAGGCACAGTAATCCTTTCCCAGCAGTTTCCAGCTCAGAAGGGTGGCGGCTACCCTTCTCCTCCCACAGGAGTGTAGATCACAAGCCTTCTTATCTCCCGTACTTTGCTAACTCCTGGTCTGACAGTAGCGTACAGGAAGCTGCTTTCTAGGCATTGGACCCAGTCACTGGGCTTCCCTTTATCTTTTCCTGTCCTCTCATCTATTACAGCACTGTTGCCATACGACTGTTAGGAGAATCTTGAATCACTCTGCTGCTCCAACTGTGTTTTGATTCTTTGTCACCTATGACTCCGCCATTAACTTCCACTCTGCCAGTGCTACTAAGTTAGCCAAATGTTAGAAGCTTGAACATCACTGTCTTTGTAAGCCCAACCATAATTAGATTGTTCTATTTTGGTTTAAGGTCCGGGGTTGGTTCAGGTTTTTTCCCTCTTCTTTGTGATATAACTAAGCTTTCCTGTCACGTAGTATAGGCAGGAGGGCTGTCACTGGCTTTCTGCATTGCTTTTCCCTCTGTTTAGGGTACCGGTGTTCATTTGCAGTGTGTGTCATCAGTTATACCTCCACAGTCACATATTTGCCTGCAAGCAGGGTACCTGCTGGATTTCCTCAGTCCTCAGAAAGACTTGTCATCTTTCTTGGCCATGGAAGACTAGCCAAGAAAAAATATTTCTAGCACTTGCTGACATCTTAGCATTAAACATTAGTTATAGGAAATGTATTCAGTAATGCCAGTAAGGAGTTAATTATCTTCTTCCCTTTCTTTACTCTCAGAAGATATTAAATGTCGCAGCATTGTGAGGTTTTTCAAGGTAAAAAGGGAATGTAGTTTTTTGTCAATTCAGTAGTCTTGGAAAGCTCCAGTGTACGTCCTTTACTGAGATGAAATGAACTGGGGTGCTGGTGACACAATGAACTCGATTCTACAAAAGGTAGACAAGATTGGTCAGCCCCTTTCAGATCCCCTGCATAGCATATAGAGACTGACGTAGGCCCACATCCCTGATGTCCCATTTTCAACTAGAAGTCCAGCCAGAAATTAATGTGAAAGAGAGAGGGGATATGGTCAGGTTTCCCATCCCAGTTAAAGTCCCACACAGGAGAATCTAGGGGAAAGACTGGGTATTTGCAGCAGTTCTTCATGTGGATTACTTTTGCAGTAGTGAGAATTAGCCACAGGCAGACACCTTCTCAATTGAAAAGACTTCATGAGTTCTCCAGATGTCATGGCATAGGCTGCTTCCACTTCAGTGCAAGGGTGGGAAGATTAAATCCAAGATGATAGGAGTAATCAGTTTGTGCCAAGTTTGATTCTTTTTTGACACAGAAGTATGCTGTGTTTTGGTAAGAAGGTTCATAGCTGCTCAATCCAGTTGAGACCCAACAACTGTAGTTTTAAAGAAATCTTCAAAAGCTTAGTGCTTCATTGTGAAAGTCTATTTTTTTTAACTGTTAAGTTGTCTTTTTAAGTTAATTTTTTTGTAGGGAAACATTTTCTGTTCTGCATGGCTGAAAAGCCTCTAATTGTAAGCTTTTGATCAAGTGTAAGGATTTGCATTCAGTGTGTTTGTTTTGCTGGGTCTACATTAGATGATCGAACTTTCAAAAGTTCTACTGTCATATGGTCGACACCATATGATCGAACTTTCAAAAGTTCGAGCATGTAATAAAAAAAAAAAAAAAAAAAAAAACTACACAAATAACCTACCCAAATGTTTTAAGCAGAGGGGCAAGCCTCCCTGCACCCCCACGTGGGGAGCTGCGTCGGCCCCCCACTCTTAATATACCAACTCTGAGATCGTACTGCAGTGCAGAAAAGAGAAATCTTCCCATTCCGCTCTTTATGGAGATCTCCGTTAAAACGTTCGAACTTTCAAAAGTCCAATCATACGGTGTCGACCATATGACAGTCCAACTTTTGAAAGTTCGATCATCTAATATAGACCTGTTTTCCTTAAGTAAGTACCACCTTGCAGTAAAGGTTCTCTCTCTGCTTAGTTGGAGGCTCTCAATAAGACATCAGGCTTTGCACACCCACTTGCTAGCATGGGAGAGTATGTGTGCGTGTGTGTGTGTGTGTGTGTGTGTGTGTGTGTGTGTACTGGCTGGTTTACTAATGTATTTAGGTGCCGTATGTCATAAATGTGCTGCCCACATAGAGTGGTGTGACATATGCGTAAAATTAATCAAACAACTTTGCCACCAGTCTGAACACTGTTGTCAAGCATGGTCTGAATGCCCATCTGCTATGCTGGTTATCAAGACATCTTCAGATAAGTTCCCTGTTGGGGTTTCTTTATTTTTTCTCAATATTATTGCCACTTGTGTTCATGCTATCCAGGAAGGGAAAATGCTAGTGTGGGAGGCATTTTCTACCTGTAATGACCATCATGATCTGTGTCTTTTTTTGCTTGGGTGCTTCCCACGACCATACACAGTGCTGTTTTTAAGTGTTTGTCCATAATGCCTTTTGTAGTTGCTTATCTTCCCTCTCCATGTTCCTGAAGAACCAGTGTCTTAAACTGTGGGCTCAGGATGCTGCAGCGGAATCCTGCCATCCCGAAGGAAATCAGTCTTCCAAGAAGAAGGCCAATAATATAGGCCTGATCCAGTTGCTGTCCAGCCTCCACTGGGTGTCTCTCTAGAAGTTAGTGAAAGCCCTGAAGGACTTATGATTCTGCTGTACATACAGAGCTTGTCTGGTGGCCTACCATATCAGGAGCAGTATGGGGATGCCTCTTCCAGCCATCTGTGCACAATCAAGTCCTTTTGAAGGAAGCCAGAAAACTTAAAAGCCTCAAAATGTAAATTCGCTGGACCTTGAAAGCTTTTTGAAGAAGGCCAGAAAACCTGAAACAAGGACATCATGCCTAGTAAGGACATCATGCCTAGTAAAGTGAAGATGATTCTCTAGTTGGCATACTAAACAGTCCCAAAACCCTGTTTAAGTAGGGCTTCTGCTGGTACTGTGTTATCTTTCAGATTGTTTCCTACAGAAGTCTTGCATTCCTCAGCAGTGCTGCCATTTTAGCATGTCTCCTTTGGTTCCATCCCTCAGAAGTCATATGCTGGTAAGAGGGATTTTGCATCGCTGTACACTAAGAAAGGTTCTTATACTTCATTGGAACTGTAGCATTTTCATGAAAAAACTAACAGTAAAACCTTTTGAGTCAGTGGCTTCACTGTCTGTAATTATTACTTTGCCCTGAAGGATTTTTGAAGTACAGGCCTTAATGTACTGGAAGTAGTTTACATTTTTCCACAGCGGTAGATTGTGACTGTAGACCAACTCTTCCAGAATGCCCAATATAGTCTTGATGGACTCCATTAACCGGAGGATTTTTCTGAACCAAAACACAAATGCAAAAGAGTCGTGCACCTGTTCAGTAGCATTTGCACATATTTATTTTATTTTATTTTTATTTTACATTTGTTAACTGGGCTTGTCTAACTGGATATATTTCCATTTTCAGTAGAGGCCCGGGGAGAAAAGCTCCATTGGCAACAAAAAAATTGAAATATAACAAATTAAAAATTACAAATTAAAAAATCAATATTAATACATAGTAAATGAACTGATTTCAAGCAGAAGATTATTAAAAGACAGGAAAAAATAAGATTATTAAAAAAAAATACAGCAGTATTAATAAGGTAAAGTAGGTATTTACAGTAGTTGGGTGACAAAAATGTACAGGATAATTCAGTATACAGTAAGATACATGTAGCCTATTAGTATATCAAACAGGATAAGGACTTGCAGAGCAACACGCAGGATAGATTATTCTAGTATATTGAATTCTATTAAGCAGTAACAGTCCTACTTCAATGAAAGTGAACTAAGTAGAGGTTCAAAAGGAGAAATAGCTATAGTGAAGTGAATATTATACAGACAGAACTAGGAGTGTTAAACAAGGAGAGCAGTTATTTCCTGTGTGCTGTGGAAACATGGCACACTAGTCAGAGTAAATTATTTCAACAACAACGCCTGGCTTAAGTGCATTTTGTTCTGCTTTGAAAAGCATGGAAAACCAGTACAGGCCCAGGTTAAAGTATGTTCTGTCAGAGTTACTATCACCTCAGCATACTTTTTTCAATAATATATTCATATTGATCACACCTCCACAAGTGATCACTCCTAGTGATGGTTCCATTCATAATTGTAGATTCTTGTGTTTCAGCATTGCAGTTAAGCTGAGAGCTGTGCAACAGCCCATATTTCAGAGCTGAGTACCCTACAGACATACACACACACACACACACACACACACACTGGGAGGATGTCCCTTCTGACTTTCATCCTGGTATGAAAGGAAAGTCTGAATGCACCATCTTCAGTTCTTCCCTTCTGTAAACATACATGCTGTTCCTAAATGAAGAGCATTCATCAGTGTGGCAGTTTGAGCCTGTCACCTCAGACTGACAAGGTAAATACCTATCTGGGGGCAATTTTTGTCTGTTTTGCTAACCAACTTGCACTTTTTCTGTATGGTATGTTAGCCCCAGAAAGCCAATGCTAAATTAGGTACAAGTGTAAAAGACCAATTCCACCTAGAGACTTCGGTAACCAGTTTTTTAATGTGTAGTGTCTGATTTACAGCATCCTTGATTGGCAGGTTTACTGTGGGTTTAGTCATAACAGGATTCAGAGGAGGAAAGTAAGCTTTCCTGCCTTACTTGAGCAGTGTGTGTTCTGACCCTTTCAAAGCTTTCCACCATGAGTTCTGTATCGTAGTGTTAGGGTAGTACAGACATTTCATCCAAGAAGAAAAACCTCTAGGGAGTAACAGGCCCATAAGTAGAATTCTGTGCAGGGGAATGCTGTATCCCCCTGCTTCCAAGGGTGTCACATCCATGGAGGTGCTTTTGCAGCCCCCTCAACCCCAGCACCTGTTAATATTGAGGCCTCTTATGTTTGTCCCTGTGGAAGTTACTGGGAGTTTGAAAAAATGCACATCCTCAAACCAAAGTGATCCTGTAGAAATACAAATACAGTGGTTTCCCATGTGTCTGTTTTAAATCTTTCTTTAGAAATTATATAAAAAAAAATCAAGATGACCTCTTCAACTGTCATGGTGGGGATATCTAAGTCTGTGTCTAGGACATCATTCAAAGACTCCTAAAGATACCCCACAACAGTCAAAAGAGACGTGCATCCAAGCTGAGGATGTACGATGGGTAACGTTAGCTGCCCCCTGGCAGTTTTTTTCTTGTTCTCCCAGCCCAGCCTCCCAAAGATTGGCTACAACTGGCTGCGGCCTTCTTATAGCTTATTCAAAGTTGACAGGTGATTCTGACAAGCCTTCTGTGTTAAAGGGCTCCTTCTCTTAAAGTGGAAAGGAAAAGTCTTGCCCATAAGAGGGATTCTGACTCCCTTGACTTTGAAGATGAGGAGAATTGGAACTGGATTACGCTTCCAGTTGTCTCCCCATCTTAATTATGACACTGATAAGTGTCTTCTGCCCCCCCCCCCCCCCCCCCCATGGCAGATCTCATCTGAGGATAACCTGTCGTAGGATAGTAAAGCATGTCAAACAGCAGTTAAGATGGGCCTTAGTACCCAGAAGACATGAAATTCATAGAGCTAGGATCTTCTATGACAAACGCTATTCCTCCAGTCCAGGAAACCCTACTAAATTTTTGTGAGGTGATGTCATTGGAGCCAAGCTAACAACCTCTTCTTTTTCGGATGCTGCTGCTGACTTCAGGCCAACTCCCCTCTGCTGGTCTCAATCTCCGCAATTCCCATCGCTGTTAGATCCCCAGTATGACCCATATCAGGAGGGTCTCCCTGCTGTTTGTGCACCGGAGCATGGGTTACACCTTCCCCATGCACAGGCTTAGTGGGTGTGAGGGATGCCAGTGCAAGTGCAGAGAGATGTGGCAGGCAGGGGCTGTCATACTGTGATCCATCTTGATGTTCTTCGTGTTTCACTGTTGCAGTCATCAGACTTGAGGTTATCTGCCTGCAGGTAGCCCTCAGTCTGCCCGAATACCAGAGACTTAATATTTCTGCGTCGGATGCTGTCACTCTAGGACTGACGTCAGGGGTATAAAAACAGGCAGCCGACACCATTACCCCAGTCTTTCTTGCCGAGGAGCCCAAAGCAGAAGCAGTTCGCTAGAGCTGGTCGGCCCGCTACCTGAATTTTCATTTACGAATTGAATAATCCTGAAGTCTTCTAAAGCTAAGTACCCCGTTGGGGATCCTTTTGTCTTGCTCTAACTGATGTCAGAAAAAGTTAACAATTGTCTTGACTGTGGAAAGCAAATACCTCACAGAGATTTTCATTCTTACTATGTCATTTGTTTAGGCCCAGACTGTGACGTACCTCGCTGTCGGTTTTGTACCTTGTTTAACACCCGAACCATTCGTCACCGGGCACTCTTTGTTGCTCTCGATTTCCGTATTCTGAAATGGCTTCGGTAAGCCATCTGACTACAGATATTCCGAAAAAACATAAGGATAAAGACAGAGACAGACTTCATAGGTCCAAAGCTGCTGACAATTCTTCCATTAAGCTAGTCACCAGTCCGCCGATACTCAGTGAGGCGCTTTCGCAGCCCCTGATGCCTGCTTCACTGGATTCGCAGGCCTCTACTGAGACGCATTCGGAGTCCAGTATGCCGTGAGACTTCTCTTTGAGTATGGAACCAGCAGATGTCTCTACCTCGGATGGGTCCGGAGCCACTGTGAAAACATTGGCTTCTGAGGCAGTTCTTCACTCAACCGATGTTTTGACTCAAACCGACAACTTTTTGATCTAAAACTACAGAGTTTCTTAGGCCCAGAGTACCACTACGCCTAGAAAACAGACTACCAAAGTGCATGCATCTGCTCCCCATGCCACAAAAACAAATGTTCCGAATGGCTGAAGACCTTATTATGCTGATTAGGGGAAGTGAGCCTTCCCCTGCTAAGAGAAGAGACCAGTCCCCTACAGCTTCTACAGACTAGGAGTCCGATAGCTCTGAGGTTTCTGATTATGAAGACATGCCCTTATCTGCTTGTGAGGATTCAGATACAGAGGAATCCATTCCCTCTGCCTCCCCTCTAGATGATTTTTCTTTTGGTGAAACATTGCATACCTTAAGAGAGCATTTCCACTGGGAATGCCAAGATTATTCTCAGTCCAAAGTGAGGCTCAGAGAATTCCTAGAGTTGCCTCAGCACAGGTCTTTAGCAATTACCCCTGTTCTGGATGTTATTGATGATGTTTTTATGGAATCCATTCTTACTCCTGACACTTTTACCTCCTGCTCTTAGGAAATCAGACGGGTACTATAGAGTACCTGACACTCACAAATTTCTTTTCAAGAATCCTATTGCTGACTCAGAGACAATTTCCCAGGGGCCTAAAGGTATCAAGGCAACTACAGCCAAGAATCCCACCCCTTCAGACAGGGATTCTAGAGCCTTGGACAGATGGGGTAAAAAAAGGTAGATACCTCTGCAACTCTGGCTATTAGGGCATTGAATTGTCAGTTTCACATGCTGAAGTACCAGCAACATATTATGGAACTTATTAAACAAAAAGTGGCAACATTTACAGACTGTGCAGAAAATAGATTTGCAGGAGCTTATGCACTCTGCAAGCCAGGTCAACAAGCATACTTTGCAGTGTGGCTTTGACGCCCTAGAAGCATTTTGCCAGGCAGCAGTCAATGGCTCTGTACTGAGAAGACATGCTTGACTCAAGGAGTACACCTTGCCAGACCATGTCAAATCTATGTTACTAGAAGCTCCTCTAAACAAGGAGAGTTTGTTTGGCACCAAAGCAGAAGAGGTTCTCAGAAAGATGGAAGAAAAAGCTAAGTGTATGCAGACTGTTAAAGAATTCTTACAGGTGCAGCCCCCTAGGTTCAGCAGGCATTGCCCTACCAAACACTGGTACTTTCCAGCCCCCTCCAGGCCTTCTCAAACCAGACCCAGGGGTAATAGACAATCCATACTACAGTCCCAAGGTATGCAGAGATCTAAGCAATGGAGATGTTCATCGTGTTTCACTGTTGTAGTCATTGCAGTTGGGTTATCCTGCTGGCAGGCTACCCGCAGTCGGCCTGAATTACAAAGTCTAGGTCCGGCGTCGGTTGCTGTCGCCTCCTCCCTGACGTCAGTGTGACAGGGGTATATAAGATGCAGCAGACGCCATTTTCTCCAGTCTTTCTTGCCGCGCGGTGCCCGAAGCAAAAGCAGTTCGCAAGTGCCGGTTGGCTGACTCCTGAGATTTTCAAATTTGAATTTCAGATCCGAAGTCTTCATTAAAGCTAAGTACCCCGTTGGGGAAACTTTTTTCTTGCTCCAGACCGATGTCAGAAAAAGTTAATAATTGTATTTCTTGTGGGAAGCAAATACCTCATAAGGATTTTCGTTCTTAACTGCACTGCGGTGGTGGTGCTGCGGTAGCATTGTCGCCTCACAGATGTTGCCCGTTCGATTCTCAGAGCGTCTTCTGTGTGGTGACATGCGTGAATGGGCATTCCTTCGTTGAAGGTTGGGCGTTAGGCCCGGCAAGCCAGCATGTAAAACTCTACTGCCAATCATTAGCGGACCGGAGTTCCGCTATGGCGAACCCTAACCGAGAAAAGCCGAAAGACACAGACACAAACAAACTGCATTCCTTGCCTAGGCCCTGACCGCGACGTTGCTAGTTGTCGGTTTTGTGCTAGATTTAACCAACGCACTATTAAGCATCGGTATGATTTTGCATTTCATTACTTTGGCAGAAGATTCAATTGTATAATGCCGTCGGAACAGCCAACTACCGGAGTTTATAAAAAGTGCAAAGAAAAGGACAGGCATCAGAGGTCCAAAACCGACCAGGCTTCCGCTAGGCCTGTCGCTGGTTCTTAGTGAGGCACTTTCGCAGCCCCTGATGCCTGCTACCTCAGCGCCGCAGGCCGCTTCCGACTCCCACGTGGAGCTTACTAGGCCGCTGGAAACTCAAGGTATTGGATACTTGGAAACTATTCCCTCAGATGGGTCCGGAGCCGCTGAGCAGGCATCGGCTTCTGAGGGTGTTTTCAGGCCTACACAGTTATATGTGAAACCTACTTCAGCTTCAAAGGCAAAGACTAAAGCAGTCCTAAAGACAAAGAAACAAGTACAGCATTCTCCTGGACAGGCCGCCATGCCTAAAAAACAGATGCTTAAAATGGCTGAAGACCTAATTACTTTGATCAGGGGTTTCCATCCCCCTCCTGATAAGAGGCCTAGGCAAGAGATAGAATATGAATTTTCAGATCAGGTTTCCATTTCCTCTGATTCCCCTTCTGAACAGAAATATTCTCTTCCTCCCTATGAGGATTCTGATGCTGAAGAATCTATCCCTTCAGCCTCTCCTCCTGAGGATTATTCTTTTGGGGAAACGCTGCATACTATGAGGGAGCATTTCCACTGGGAGAGCCAAGATTACTCAGAATCCAAGAAAAGGCTCAGAGACTTCCTTTTATTACTTCAGCACAGGCCCCGTGCTATCCCTCCTGTTTTAGACATTGTAGATGATGTATTCTCAGAGTCCGGTCTGTCTCCAGACTCTCTACCACCAGCTCCTGTTAAGCCAGACAGATACTACAGGGTTCCTGATTCACATAAATTTCTTTATAAAAACCCTGTTGCTGACCCAGAAACTATCTCTCAGAATCCCAAAGGGGTCAAGGCTTCCACTGCAAAAATCCCTATCCCCTCTGATAGATATTCTAGGGCCCTAGACAGATGGGGGAAAAAGATTTATACTTCTGCTACCTTGGCTGTAAGAGCTTTAAATTCCCAGTTTCATATGCTTAAATATCAGCAATATCTTATGTCACTGATTAAACAGAAAATGTTGACAAATTCAGAATGTGCAGAAAAAGAAATGCAGGATTTATTGCATGCAACTGAACAAGTGGGAAAGCATACTTTGCAATGTGGTTTTGATTCTCTAGGGGCCTCCTGCAGGGTCCCGGTTACAGGTTCCTGTCATTAGGAGGCATGCTTGGTTAAAAGAAGAGAATCTGCCTGATCATGTTAAAGCATGATACTTTGTTTGGTGTAAAAGCAGAAGAGGTGTTGAAGAAAATGGAGGATAAGGCTAAATCTATGCAAACAGTCAAGGATTTCTTGCAGGTACAGCCTCCCAGATTTAGCAGGAACTGGCTTACAAACAATTGGTCCTTTCCAGTGTCAGACAGGCCACAAAGAGGCAGATACAGACACCCCAGAGGCAGATCACAGCCCCAAGGCTCATACAGGCCTAAACAATGGGGTGTTTCTACCTCCAAAAGCTGAGAAGAAAAATCACAGCCATACAGGAAACAGTCTCGATGACTTTCCTCCTGCCAGCACCAAGCATTTATCTTCTGGCAACCCTTTGGGGGGAAAAGTAGCACTTTTTTTTCAAAATTGGCACATGATCACCCAGGGCAAATGGGTCTTAAATATCGTATCACAAGGCTACAGGTTCCACTTCCACACCCTGCCAAGGCCAAATGGTATGCCAGACCTGCCACGCAATCAATGAGCAGAGGCACAAAAACAAGTTTCAGCACTCATGGACATGAGAGCCATTCAGCTAGTACCACAGCAAGAGCAGGGACTAGGATTCTACTCAAGGCTATTCTTGGTGCCCAGAAAAGACAAAGCCTGGAGACCAATACTGGATCTGTCTATCATAAACACAGTCGTGGATATTCCAAAATTCAGAATGTTAACTCTGCAGCAGCTTCTGCCCATGCTGGGCAAGAAGGCTTGGCTTGTGACTTTAGACCTAAAAGAGGCATACCTGCATGTCCCAATCAGACAGTCAAGCAGAAGATACCTCAGATTTATAGCTGGCTCAGTGCACTACCAATTCTCTGCACTGCCCTTTGGTTTATCTACTGCGTCCAGGGTCTTCGCAAAATGCCTGGCACCAGTGATTGCATTTTGCAGACAGAGGAATACAAATATATCCTTACTTGGACGGCTGCCTTATTCAAGCAGAGAACAAGACATTCTACTACAGCATCTGGCATTTGTAAAAAGATTACTAATAGGCCTAGGGTACACCGTAAACAAAAAGCAATCAAAACTCGTATCCTCTCAAGAGATAATATTCCTGGGTGCAAGCTTAAATACAACTTAATACAACTGCCCAGATGGCTTATCTCACGCCAGACGAACACAGACAACTGACTACTTGCTTCAAAATGTTGGCAACAAAGACCCAGTTATCTGCAAGAAAAATTCTGCAGGCTTTCGGCTTCTTGGCATCCTACATTCTGTTAATTCCATATGCAAGACTGCATATAAGGAAACTTCACTGGTATCTAAAAAGTGTTTGGACTCAACATTGTCACAGCCTGGAAACAATAATTACCCTTATTCCCTGCCTGCAACAGAAGTTTCGATGGTGGGTAAAAGCCTGTCACCACAACACGGGACAGCCATTCACCTTACCCATAGCCAGGCAGACATTGACAACAGATGCATCAGATTATGCCTGGGGGGGCCCATATAGCAGGTAGATGTAGTCAGGGCACATGGTCAGCAAGTCAAATGCATCTACATATCAATCAAAAAAAGATGGCTAGCTGTTCAGAATGCCCTGACAGCCTTCGAGGATCTACTTCATCCAGGACAACTACTGATAAGGACGGACAATACTACAGTCATGTGGTACATAAACAAGCAGGGAGGCACACATTCCTACCCCCTCTGCAGGCTAGTCATGAACTTGTGGAACACAGCATTGACTTACCAAGTACATCTGCAAGCACAGTTCCTGCCAGGAAGGACAAATACTCTGGCAGACGAACTAAGCAGAAACATAATGGATCCCCACGAGTGGAAATTGGGTCCACAGGTCTTCAGCATGATAACAAGGAACTGGGGATGCCCGGACATAGACCTATTTGCTTCCCCTCACAACTGCCAACTACAGAAATTCTGCACAAGGACTTATCACAAGCAAGCATGGAAAGTGGATGCTCTATCTTTCAGTTGGAAAGACCTAACAGTGTATGCCTTTCCTCCTCTGCCTCTCCTTCCCAAGGTACTCCTCAAGGTCAGACAAGAGAGACCAAAAATGATACGGATTGCCCCAGACTGGCCCCGCCAGCACTGGTACCCAATCCTAAAAAGCTTGTCTCAATGCCCAGCTTGGACATTACCTCAAATTCCTCACTTATTGACCCAACAAGACAGTCAGATACTGCACAGCCGTCTCAGGACCTTAAACCTGGCAGCATGGCGGATAATGTAGCCAGTCAAGACACACCTCTCTCTCTAAAGCAGTGATGGGTGTTATTTTGGAGGCCAGGACGCCTAGCACCAGAAAATCTTATGCAGAAAAATGGAAGAGATTCTGCGCTTGGAACCAGGCACAAGGTTTTGACACGATTGCTCCAAATATTCCTCAGATTTTGCAATACCCAACTGAAATGCTTGATAAAGGCCTTTCCTTTTCTTCAATTAAAATTCATGTCTCTGCCATTTCAGCTCATTACAGTACTGATCCACCTATTTTTTCTCATCCATTACTAAGGCAGTACCTCAGAGGGGACAAAAACACAAGACCTCCAAGGAGAGCACCAATACCTGCATGGGACCTCTACTATGTCTTGGAAAATGTCACACTGCCTCCGTTTGAACCAGCCTCTGCAGCTGATATAAAATTCTTATCCTGGAAAACTGCTTTACTCCTAGCAGTAACCTCTGCTAGACGAGTCTCAGAGTTACAGGCACTCATGGCTGTGGAACCTTTTATCATTTTCCATCCTGACAGGGTTTCTCTGTAGACAAACCCTACATTTATGCCTAAGGTAGTTTCCAGTGTGGCCCTTAACCAAACAATTCATTTGTCTACCTTTTATCCAAATCCTCAGAATAAGGGTGAGAGAATTCTGCATTCTTTGGACATTCACAGGCAGCTATGCTTCTACTTGGACAGTACCAAAGCTTTCAGAAAGACTGAACAACTTCTAGTGGCATATGCTGCAGGATCACAAGGAAAGCGCATCTCAAAGCAGACTATTTCAAAGTGGATAGGATACTGCATTCGTTTCTGCTTTTCACAGCATGGCAAATCAGTGCCTAAGGGCATTAGGCCACATTCATTCAGAGCAGCAGCCTTCCTCAGAGGAGTACCAACTAAAGACATCTTAGAGGCCGCAACTTGGAGTTCAGTGCATACTTTTACAAAGCACTGTCACTTACTCTCTACTCTAAATCCAGGGCAGGCTTTGCCACTGCAGATGTTCATCGTGCATACAGCTGCAGTCATAACAGATGAGTTCTCCTGCCGTCAGGCGGGTCAGGCGGGTCCTCGGTCGGCCGAATTCCAAAGTCTAGGTCCGGCGTCGGTTGTTGTCGCTTTTTCCCTGACGTCAGTGTGACAGGGGTATAAAAGAACCAGCCGACGCCATTTTCTCCAGTCTTTCTTGCCGCGCGGTGCCCGAAGCAGAAGCAGTTCGCAAGTGCCGGTCGGCCACCTCCTGAGATTACGAAAAATTTGGAAACCGAAGTCTTCTTAAAAGCTAAGTACCCCGTTGGGGAAACTTTTCTTGCCTCAGACCGATGTCAGACAAAGTTAATAATTGCATTTTTTGTGGGAAGCAAATACCGCATAAGGATTTCCATTCCCTCTGTATACCTTGTTTAGGCCCAGACCACAACGTCTGGATCTGTCACTTTTGTGCTACATTCAACAAACACACTATTAAGCGTCGGGCGGAGTTCGCCCAGCATTTTTTTGGGAAAGCATTTAACTATACCATGTCGTCGGATACTCCGACTCCGGTTTTGTCTAAAAAACGCAAAGACAAGGACCGACACTCGAGGTCCGCGGCCTCTACCGACACCATGCCAAAGCCGACTACACGTGGTCCGGTTCTCAGTGAGGCGCCTACGCAGCCCCTGGTTACCAATGACACATCTTTGGCGGTGTCTCCTGTACCCGAGGTCGCAGGCTCCTCGGCCCACACCCCGACTACAGATACCGAAGCCACTCTTGGCGTTGAAACACAGAATGTGGACAGGTCCACCTCCACTCAAGGTGTCTTCAGACCTTCCTCTTCTTTCTCCAGCAAGGCTTTCACCAAGTCTAAAGCAAGCATGCACCCTAAGAGACCAGCTACACAGGGCCCATCTCTTGGCCCCATGCCTAAGAAACAGATGCTTAAAATGGCTGAGGATTTAATTACTCTAATCAGAGGTTCTCAGTCACCTCCGGACAAAAGGCCCAGAGTGGAGGAAGATTCCCCCTCCTCTGATCAGGGCTCCATTATTTCAGAACACTCTGATGATCAGGAACAGTCTTACTCCCCTTTTGAAGACTCTGATGCAGAGGAGTCTAATGTCCTTCAAGGATGCATCTGCAGTCATAACAAATGGGTTGTCCTGTCGTCAGGCAGCCCTTCGGTCGGCCGGATTCCAAAGTCTGGGTCCGGCTTCGGCTGATGTCGCACTTCACCCGACGTCATCTCTGCTGGTCTTCGGGTATAAAGGCATCAGCCGACGCCATTTTCCTCAGTCTTTCTTGCCGCGTGGCCAAGCAGAAGCTGTTCGCAAGTGCCGGTCGGTCAGATCCAGAGATTACTACTACCGAATACTACTTGAAGACTTCTAAAAGCTAAGTACCCGTTGGGGACTCTTTCTTGCCTCAGCCGATGTCAGAAAAAGTCAATAACTGTTTAACTTGTGGGAAACAAATACCTCATAAAGATTTCCACTCTTACTGCCTGCCTTGCTTAGGCCCAGACCACGACGTAGCAGCCTGTTCGGCCTGTGCTTCCTTCAACCGACACGCTTAGGCCGGTCGGAGTTTGCTGAACAGTTTTTCGGCTCAGATTTTGCGTACATTATGCCGCCGGATCCTCCGACTACCCAAATTGTTAAAAACGCAAAGAAAAGACCGACACTCGCGGTCCGCGGTTCGGCCCAAACCACGGTTAAGCAAGGCGCGAGTGTCTCGGTTTCGGCCGAAACCGAGAAAACCGGTCAATCTTCAAGCGAATCCATGACTACTACTGAGGCTCCTGCTACCTTAGTTGAATCGGCCTCAGAAGTTTTGCCTACTACTGTGGTTCCTAGTGATTTATCAGACACCATCCCTTTGGATGTCTCTACCCCAGCACGTGGTGCTGCTAGGCCTCCTGCAGCCATGTCTATTAAGGCCTTTGCCAGGGCTAAAGTAGCCAAAACTGTTAAATCAGTGCCTGTTAAGCCCCCCTCACACAGGCCCACTTCTAGTTCACAAATGCTTACTCTGGCAGAGGATTTAATATCCTTAATTAGGGGATCCCAATCTCACCCAGACAGGGCCTCTCAGCCCCCAGAAAAGAGACCTAGAGCAGAGCCCCCCGAGCCAGTGTTCTCTGATGATTCTTCGGATGACTCAGACATTACAGACCAGCCAGAGGCTCCTTTTTCTACTTATGAAGATTCCGATGCTGAAGAATCCATTCCATCTGCCTCTCCACCAGAGGAATTTTCCTTTGGGGAAATATTACATGCCATGAGAGAACAATTCCAATGGCAGGAACAAGGTTTCTCAGATTCAAGAAAAAGGCTTAGGACTTTTCTGCACTTACCACAACATAGGCCCTTAGCTATACCTCCAGTACTGCCTGTTGTGGATGATGCATATAATGATGTTTGCACTGCTCCTGATACTTTACCTCCAGCCCCTGCCAAGCCAGATAGATTTTACAGGGTGCCAGGCACTCATCACCACCTATACAAGGCCCCACTTGCAGATCCTGAGACTATATCCCAGGGGCCTAAGGCAGTAGCCTCGACCTCAGCAAAAAACCCTATTCCTTCTGAAAGGGAATCCAGGTCCTTAGAGAGATGGGGAAAAAAGTTTACACCTCTGCTACTCTCTCAGCTAGAGCTTTAAACTGTCAGTTTCATATGATCCAATACCAAGAGTTTATGCTTGATCAGTTAACTAAGAAGCTGTCCTCTGATGACTCCTTAGATAAGAAATATGTTTTAGAAATGGTGAATAACATTCAACAGGTTAGTAACCATTCTTTAAAATGTGGCTATGATGCTCTGGAGGCTTCATTTAGATCAGCCATGACTGGCACAGTGATAAGAAGGCATGCATGGTTGAAAGAACAGGTCTTGCCGGATCATGTTAAAGCAAAGCTGTTAGATGCTCCTATGGATAAGGCCAGTCTATTTGGTACACCTGCTCAGCAAGTAATGAAGAAAATGGAAGAGAAGGCAAAATCTGTACAAACAGTTAAGGATTTCTTACAGGTTCAGCCCCCAAGGTTTAGCAGGAACTGGCCTGCCAAAAATTGGTCCTTTCCAGACTCCTCAAAATCTCAAAGAGGCAGGAATAGATGCTCTAGAGGCAGAAATCAATCCAGAGGAGGTGCCTACAGAGGACGACAGTGGCAAGGCAATAACCGAGGCACAGACACAACCACTGCCACTGCCACTGCAACAGGACAATCACAGTGACTTGGCTCTGACACCGCCTACCAGGGAGCAAATAGCAGCACCTTTAGGCGGAAAGTTAGCCTTATTTTCGAAAAATTGGCACTATATCACAAAAGACAAGTGGATTTTGCAAACCATAGACCAAGGCTACAGGTTCCACTTCCACACCTTACCAGTAAAAAGAGGAATGCCAAACCTACCTCCAAATCAAAAAACAGAAGCTCTACAGCAGATAGCGCAATTAACAAAGATGAGAGCTGTGGAAAGAGTACCAATAACAGAACAGGGCAAAGGATTCTACTCCAGACTCTTCCTAGTACCAAGAAAAGAGAAAAGTTGGAGACCTATTCTCGACCTGTCCGTCTTAAACACATACATCATTGTCCCAAAATTCAAAATGCTGACCCTACAGCAACTTCTTCCCATGCTGGGCAAGGAGTGTTGGCTGGTAACTCTAGATCTCAAGGAGGCATACCTGCACGTCCCCATACGACCAGATTGCAGAAGATACCTCAGATTTCTTGCAGGATCAGAGCATTATCAATTCTCAGCATTGCCCTTTGGCTTATCTACTGCCCAGAGTATTCACAAAATGCCTGGCATCAGTAATCGCTCACTGCAGGCTACAGGGAATCCAAATTTATCCATACCTGGACGACTGCCTGTTACAAGCGGACAACAAAAGCAAGCTGACAACAGATTTACAAAGAGTCATTTGCTTACTGCAAGCCCTGGGATACACAGTCAATTTACAAAAGTCAAGACTGATACCATCCCAAACAAGAACATTCTTGGGTGCGGAATTGGACACAGTAAAACAAATGGCGTTCCTAACTGCAGAAAAACAAAAACAACTCCTCTTTACTTCTTGGCATTAACAAAACAGAACAAACTAACAGCAAGAAAAGTACTGCAGGCCTTGGGCTTCATGGCATCATGCATAATCTTGGTCCCACATGCCAGACTGCATATGAGAAAGCTACAGTGGTACCTAAAGAATTTATGGTCTCAACACAGGCACAGCTTAGAAACCAAAATCCCACTAATCCCATGCCTGAAACAGGAGTTCCTATGGTGGGCTCAAGCATGCCAGTCAAACCCAGGCTTACCCTTCCACAACTTTCAAGCAAGCCAAACCATCACAACGGACGCCTCAGACCTAGGCTGGGGGGCGCACATGGTGGACAAATGCATACAAGGATTGTGGACTCCAGACCAGCTGCACCTGCACATAAACCAAAAATAAATGCTGGCAGTAAAACTAGCAATCCAGAAATTCAGACCATTCCTCAAAGAAGGCCATTTAATGATAAGGACAGACAACACCACAGTCATGTGGTACATCAACAAACAGGGAGGCACTCATTCATACCCCCTATGCAGAATGACTCTGGACCTTTGGAATATGGCTCTGAGCTACAACATCCAGTTACAGGCAATATTTGTGCCGGGAAAAGAAAACACCCTAGCAGACATGTTAAGCAGAACCACCTCGGATGCTCACGAATGGATGCTACACCCAGACATCTTCAAGGCTATCACAAAGAAATGGGGAATGCCACAAATAGACCTATTCGCATCCCCACTCAATCACCAGCTCAAAAAATTTTGCACAAGGACATACCACCCACTTGCATGGAAGGTGGACTCTATCCTTCAGTTGGAAAGGCCTGACAGCATATGCATTTCCACCTCTTCCTTTGATGTACAAGGTACTACTGAAAATCAAAGAGGAACGTCCAAGGATAATCCTGATAGCTCCGAATTGGCCAAGACAACACTGGTATCCATTGCTGAGGAGCATGTCTCAGGGGAGAATGTGGTCAATACCCCTGATGCCTTTGATCTTAACTCAGAACAACTACAACATCATGCACCCAAACCTAAAAACCTTGCAACTGACTGCCTGGAACATCACATAGCAGCAACTAACCCAGACCTATCCCAAAGGGTTAAAGACATTATCCTTGAAGCCCGCAGACCTTCAACAAGAAGGAACTATGCAGGAAAATGGAAAAGGTTTGTCATTTGGAGTACTGAAAGAGGAAAAGATGTGTCGAACATAGATATTGCTAACATCCTGGAGTACTTGGCAGAGCTTCTACATACAGGCCTGTCCTATTCCTCCATCAAGATACATGCATCAGCTATTTCAGCAGAATACAGCTTCGATCCACCTGTCTTTTCGCATCCTCTACTCAGGCAGTTCCTCAGAGGGATCAAGAATGTAAAACCTCCTAGGAAACCACCATTACCAGCATGGGACTTGAACTTTGTGCTAGAAAAATTGACACTCCCTCCAGTTGAACCAGCAGCAACAGCAGATCTTCAACACCTATCATGGAAAACTGCTTTCCTACTGGCAATTACTTCAGCAAGGAGGGTTTCGGAACTACAGGCCTTAATGGCAGTACAACCCTTCCTAATCTTCCATCAAGATAGGGTGTCCATGAGAACTAATCCTACATTTATGCCTAAGGGGTGGTATCCAGAGTGTCTTTAAACCAGGCAATCCACCTCCCTACCTTCTTTCCTAATCCACAGAACAGGGGGGAAAGACTGCTGCATACCTTGGATGTACATAGACAGTTACGCTACTACCTGGACAGAACCAAAGGTGACAGAAAAACTGACCAGCTTTTAGTAGCCTATGCAACAGGAAGGGAAGGAAAAGCAATTTCCAAACAGACAATCTCCAAATGGATAGGAAATTGCATAAGATTCTGTTACTCCTACCATGGAAAACCAATTCCACAGAACATAAGACCTCATTCTACAAGGGCTACAGCCACTACCACAGCTTTCTTACGAGGAGTGGCAACCAAGGACATTATTGAGGCGGCTACTTGGACCTCCGTGCATACATTTGCCAAGCATTATAATTTACCTCTATACTCTAGATCCCAAGCAGGGTTTGCCACTGCTGTACTGCAAGGGATCCTAACTACACCATAATTTTTCTTCCTCCACCCCTAGTTTAGCTATGGTATTCTACCCATTTGTTATGACTGCAGATGCATCCTTGAAGGACATAGTACAGTTTTGTACCTACCATAAATGTAGATGTCCGAACAGGATAGCATCTGCAGTCAGGATTACCCACCCTCCTTCCCTCTGTGGTACTCCTAGGGTATTTACCCTCCTAATAGCTAGCTGGGGGGAGTCTCTTATGGTGTATTTGTTTGTATATATGTACATACATGCTTATTTTTTGTGTTTGCCTTCTACTTTTTTGGAAACATTGGCATTTATCCAAAATTTAGCTTTCCAAGAGGACAACTGGCATCTGGGGCAAGAAACACTGAGGAAAATGGCGTCGGCTGATGCCTTTATACCCGAAGACCAGCAGAGATGATGTCGGGTGAAGTGCGACATCAGCCGAAGCCGGACCCAGACTTTGGAATCCGTCCGACCGAAGGGCTGCCTGACGACAGGACAACCCATTTGTTATGACTGCAGATGCTATCCTGTTCGGACATCTACATTTATGGTAGGTACAAAACTGTACTTTCCTTCTGTACCCCCCCCCCCCCCGAGGATTACTCATTTGGGGAAACTTTGCATACCTTAAGGGAACACTTCCACTGGGAAGGCCAGGATTATTCAGATTCCAAGAAAAGGCTCAGGGAATTTCTTTTGTTACCCCAGATTCGACCCAATTGTAATGACTGCAGCAGTGAAACACGAACGTAGTACAGTTGTGTACCTACTATAAATGTAGATGTTCAAGTGTATTCACTGTTGCAGTCCAGGTTACCTTCCCACCATCCCCCTTTTTCCTTTGCTGGGACTTATCTGTACTTCTCTATTCTATACAACCTATGTGCTGTATTTGCTTGTAGATGAAGGAAAAGTTGTTTTTTGTGCATGCATGCCTATTGGAATAATTTAGCCTACCATTTTAGGGGGCACCTGACATCTGGGGCAAGAAAAACTGAAGAAAATGGCGTTGGCTGCATCTTTTATATACCCCTGATGCACTGACGTCAGGGAGGAGGCGACAGCAACCGACGCCGGACCTAGACTTTGGAATTCAGGCCGACTGCGGGTAGCCTGCTAGCAGGAGAACCCAATTGTAATGACTGCAACAGTGAATACACTCGAACATCTACATTTATGGTAGGTACACAACTGTACATTTCCCCACTCCTAAAACAGGGAGTGGTAAGCCACCTCCTTACGGAAGAAGCTCACAATGACTTCTTTACTCCACTCCCCAGCCCTGCCAAATTGCTTGTGCCTGTAGGAGGAAAACTTGCCCTTCATCCAAGAAACTGAATGTCCATCACGCAGGACTGATGGGTACTCAGCATTGTATCCCAGGAGTAAAAAATTTATTTCCACTCTCTGCCAACCCCAAGTGGGTTTCCAGACCTTCCGCCAAACCAGTGGGCAGAGGCTCAAAGACAAGTACTTTCCCTGCTCAATATCAGAGCTATTCAGCCGATTCCAGTAGAACAAGAGAGGTCAAGGATTCTACTCCAGACTCTTCCTGGTAGCCAGGAAAGAGGGCTCGTGGCGCCCAATCCAGGACCTTTCTATTCTCAACACCTGCCTGGTGGTACCAAAATTCAAAATGCTTACCCTGCAACACCTTCTTCCTATGCTAGCCAAGGATGCTTGGTTAGTCACCCTAGACTTAAAAGAAGCCTATCTGCACATCACCATAAGGGAGACATGCAGGAAGTATCTACGTTTCAGGGCAAGATCTATGCATTATCAGTTCTCTGCACTTCCCTTTGGCTTTTCTTCTGCGCCCAGAGTATTCACAAAATGCCTGGCTCCAGCCATTGCATACTGCAGGCAGAGAAATATCCATATTTACCCATACTTGGACGACTGCCTGATTCAGATGGACAGTCAGGAATTGCTGTTGCAGCACCTGACATTTGTGAAAAACCTTCTCACTTCCTTAGGGTACTACACCATCAACGAAAAGAAATCAAAACTGGTACCCAGTCAAAAGATTGTATTCCTGGGAGCAAGCTTGGACACAACATCCCAGGTGGCATTCCTCACTTCAGAAAAGCAAGTCTATCTGACAGTCTACTTCAAACAAATTGCTACCAGAACCCAGCTATCTGCAAGAAAAATACTGCAGGCCCTAGGGTTTATGGCCTCATGTATACTGCTAATTCCATATGCAAGACTGCATATGAGGAAACATCAGTGGTACTTAAAAAGTCTTTGGTGCCAACATTCTCAGGACTTGGAAATAGTCATTCCTACCATACCCGAAGGACAAAGTTCCTTTGATGGGCAGAAGCATGCAACCAGAGCAAAGGACTGCCCTTTACTCAACCCCACACCACCCAGACTCTAACCACAGATGCATCAGACCATGTCTGGGGAAGCACGTAAGGACGGCAAATGCATTCAGGGCCACTGGAACCCAAGTCAAATTCATCTGCACATCAACCAAAAAGAGATGCTAGCTGTGTAGAATGCCCTGACAGCTTTCAGATCCGTACTGCTTCCAGGACAAGTGCTAATAATAGCAAACACCGCAATTATGTGGTGCATCAACATGCAGGGGGGGGGGCCCACTCATACCCACTCTGCAGGTTAGCTATGTCCCTGTGGAACACGGCCTTGGACATGCAAGTCCATCTGCAAGTTCAATTCCTGTCAGACAAACAAAATTCACTGGCAGACGACCTAAGCAGAAATCTACTAGACCCACACGAGTGGAAATTGGAGCCCAGCACATTCAGCCTTCTGATTCAGAAATGGGGGACCCCAGAGGCGGATCTTTTTGCCTCCCCCTTCAACCACCAACTCAGCAAATTCTACACCAGGAATCCTCACATCAGGGCCTGGAAAGTGGATGCCCTATCTTTCCAATGGGTCAGTCTCAGTCTGTGCCTTTCCTCCTCTGCCCCTTCTCTTAAGAGTATTACTCAAGATAAGACAGGACAAACCAAGGACAATTCTGATTGCCCCAGACTGGGTCGCACCAGCACTGGTACCCACTCCTGTGCAGCCTGTCACTGGTGCCACCCTGGCACCTACACCAGAACCCAACCCTGCTCTCTTAGCAGGAGAGTCAGATTTTGTATCCGGAATTGCAAACCCTAAATTATGCAGCCTGGCTTATTACTTGAATTCTCTCCCTGCAACCCTAAGCAAGCAGGTGCTGGACATCATTCTCGAGGCCAGAAGACCCAGTACAAGAAAATCCTATGCTGATAAGTGGAAAAGGTTCTGCTCCTGGATTCAGTCTAAAGGAGAGGACACAACTGCCTCTAAAACTGGATTGCTTAGCAGATCTGCTCCACAAAGGCCTGTCCTTATCCTCCATTAAGATACATGCCTTAGCCATTTTGGCTCATTTCAACACCGAGCCACCTCTCTTCTCACACCCTCTTATCAAACAGTTCCTGAGAGGGGCAAACCACTTAAGGCCGCCAAGGACAGCACCCACCCCTGCTTGGGACCTTAACTTTGTACTGGAAAAGCTCACACCTCCCCCCCCCCACCCCCTTTGAACCTGCAGCGTCAGCAGAGTTAAAATTCCTGTCTTGGAAAACAGCCCTGCTTCTGGCCATCACTTCAGCTAGAAGAGTACCTGAGCTACAAGCACTCATGGCTGTGGGACCATTCATTATTTTCCATGCTGACAGGGTTTTCCATCAGGACTAACCCTTCCTTTATGCCTAAAGTGGTGTCCATTGTGGCTCTCAACCAATCCATCCGTTTGCCTACTTTCTTCTTAATCCTCAAAATGAAGGGGAAAGGATCCTGCACTCCTTGGACGGGCACAGACCGCTCATATTCTACCTTGATAGGACTAAGCCCTTCAGAAAATCTGACCAGTTGCTAGTCAGTTTTGCAACAGGGGTAGAGGGCAAGGCCATTTCAAAACAATTTCCAAATGGATAGCACACTGCATCCATTTCTGCTACAAGCACCATGGGAAACCAACCCCTCAGGGGGTTAGAACGCATTCCACCAGGGCAACGTCTACCTCTGCAGCATTTCTCAGGGGAGTCCCTACCAGGGACATCCTGGAAGCTGCTACCTGGGGCTCTGTACACACCTTCACCAAGCATTACCACCTGCCTATCTTTTCCAAATCCAGGGCAGGTTTTAGAACAGCAGTATTGTAAGGCATATACTAGCCAGCCCCAACTCTTCTTGACTGCCTCCACCTTTCTTCAGCTTTGGGAATCCACCCAAGTGTGATGACTGCAACAGTGGAGCATGAAGAACATAGTACAGTTGTGTATACTTACCGTAAATGTAGATGTTTGAGTGTTTCACTGTTGCAGTCATCCCATTTGGGTTATCTGCCTGCATGTAGCCCTCAGTCAGCCTGAATACCAGAGTCTTGGGATTTCTGCATTGGATGCTGTCGCTTCTTCTGTATGTCAGGTCGTCAGGGGTATAAAACATGCAGCCGGCGCCATTACATCAGTCTTTCTTGCTGTGCGGTGCCCGAAGCAGAAACAGTTCGCAAGTGCCGGTCAGCCACCTCCTGAAATTTTTGTTTTTCGAGTTTCAGACTTGAAGTCTTCTAAAAGATAAGTACCCCATTGGGGATCCTTTTTTCTTGCTCTAACAGATGTCAGAAAAAAAAATAATTGTCTTGCCTGTGCAAAGCAAATACCTCACATACATTTTCATTCCTAATGCATTACCTGTTTAGGCCCAGACCACGATGTCCCTCATTGTTGGTTTTGTGCCTTGTTCAGTGCCCGAACTATTCATCGTTGGGCAATTTTTGTAGCTAAATTCTTTCGCTCTCGATCTCCGTACTCCGAAATGGCTTCGATAAGCCATCTGACTACTGATCTTCCGAAAAAGCGTAAAAATAAAGACAGAGACAGACCGCATAGGTTCAAAACTGCCGACGACGCTACCGATAAGCTAGTTGCCAGTCCACTGATAGTCGGTGAGGTGCTCTCGCAGCCCCTGATACCCACTTCTACAGATTCGCAGGCCCCTACTGAGACCCATTCGGAGTCCGGTATGCTGCAAGATGCATCTTCGGCTATGGAACCTGCGGATGTCTCTACCTTGGGTGGGTCTGGAGCCGCTGTGCAGGCAGCGGCTTCTGAGGGTGTATTCAGGCCTTCTGATTTTCATATTAAACTGACTACTTTGTTTCAAACCAAAAATACCGAATTCTTCAGGCCTAAAGTTCGCACTACGCCTAGGAAACCGACAACCAAAGTGCATTCTCAGGCCCACATGCCACAAAAATGCTTAGAATAGCTGAAGACCTCATTACCTTAATTAGGGGAAGTCAGCCTTCCCCCTCAGAGACCAAGAACTGATTTTCCTTCTGATCAGGAATCTGATAACTCTGATCCTTCTAATTACCAGGACATCCCCTTATCTACCTATGAGGATTTTGATGCAGAGGATTCCATTCCCTCTGCTTCCCCTCCAGAAGATTTTTCATGTTCATCGCGCATACAGCTGCAGTCATAACAGATGGGTTCTCCTGCCGTCAGGCGGGTCCTCGGTCGGCTGAATTCCAAAGTCTTGGTCCGGCGTCGGTTGTCGTCGCTTCTTCCCTGACATCAGTGTGACAGGGGTATAAAGGAACCAGCCGACGCCATTTTCTTCAGTCTTTCTTGCCGCGCGGTGCCCGAAGCAGAAGCAGTTCGCAAGTGCCGGTCGGCCAGCTCCTGAAATTACTAAAATTTTGAAACCAAAGTCTTTTTGAAAGCTAAGTACCCCGTTGGGGAAACTTTTCTTGCCTCAGACCGATGTCAGACAAAGTTAATAATTGTATTTCTTGTGGGAAGCAAATACCACATAAGGATTTCCATTCCCTCTGTATACCTTGTTTAGGCCCAGACCACGACGTCTCGGTCTGTCACTTTTGTGCTACATTCAACAAACGCACCATTAAGCATCGGGCGGAGTTTGCCCAGCATTATTTTGGAAAAACATTTAACTATATTATGTCGTCAGATACTCCGACTCAAGTTTTGTCTAAAAAACGCAAAGATAAGGACCGACACACGAGGTCCGCGGCCTCTGCCGACAACACACCAAAGCCGACTACACGTGGTCCGGTTCTCAGCGAGGCGCCTACGCAGCCCCTGACTACCGACGACACTTCATTGGCGGTGTCTCCTGTGCCTGAGGTCGCAGGCTCCTCGGCCCACACCCCGACTACAGATACCAAAGCCACTCTTGGCGTTGAACCTCAAAATGTGGACAGGTCTACCTCCACTCAAGGTGTCTTCAGACCTTCCTCTTCTTTTTCCATCAAGGCTTTCACTAAGTCTAAAGCAGCCATGCATTCTAAGAGACAAGCTACACAGGGCCCATCTCCAGGCCCCATGCCTAAAAAACAGATGCTTAAGATGGCTGAGGATTTAATTACTCTTATCAGGGGTTCTCAACCCCCACCGGACAAAAGGCCCAGAGTGGAGGAAGAATCCCCCTCCTCTGATCAGGGCCCCATTATTTCAGAGCACTCTGATGATCAGGAACATTCTTACTCCCCTTTTGAAGACTCTGATGCAGAGGAGTCCATTCCTTCTGTATCCCCCCCAGAGGATTACTCATTTGGGGAAACTTTGCATACCTTAAGGGAACACTTCCACTGGGAAGGCCAAGATTATTCATATTCCAAGAAAAGGCTTAGGGAATTTTTCTTGCTACCTCAGCACAGGCCTCTGGCTATACCTCCTGTCTTGGACATCCTAGATGATGTTTACTCGGAGGCCTGCCTTAACCCGGATTCTCTGCCTTCAGCCCCAGTCAAGCCTGACAGGTACTACAGGGTTCCTGACTCACACCAATTTCTATACAAAAGCCATACTGCTGACCCAGAAACCATCTCACAGGGCCCCAAGGGAATTAAGGCCTCCACTGCTAAAAATCCATTACCTTCCGAGAGAGATTCCAGATCCTTAGAAAGGTGGGGAAAAAAGGTATATACCTCGGCTACCTTAACCATGAGGGCCTTAAACTGTCAGTTCCATATGCTAAAATACCAACAGTTTTTGTTATCGCAATTGAAAAGTAAAATGTCACAACCTGAACAACCAGACTTGAAGGAGTTGCAGGATTTGATGCATAGTGCTGAACAAGTGGGTAAGCATACCTTACAATGTGGTTTTGATGCTCTAGAGGCCTCATGTAGAGCTGCTGTTACAGGATCAGTTATACGTAGACATGCCTGGCTCAAAGAACAAACCTTGCCTGATCATGTCAAAGCTAAATTACTAGATGCCCCTCTACAAAAGGATGTATTATTTGGTGCTAATGCTGAGGAGGTATTAAGGAAAATGGAGGAAAAGGCTAAATCAATGCAAACTGTGAAAGATTTTCTACAGGTACAACCCCCACGTTTCAGTAGAAATTGGCCTTCCAAAAATTGGTCCTTTCCAGCCACGGACAGACCCCAAAGAGGTAGATACAGGCGCCCGAGGGGCAGAGGACAGTCCCAAGGATCGTATAGAGGCAGACAGTGGCAAGCTCCTACACAAAGAGGTGGTGAGGATAACTCGCAATCATTCAGAAAGCAAGCCCAATAACTTTCCCCTTTGCATGCCAAGCAAGACTCAAATGGCAGCCCCCTTAGGAGGAAAACTGGCATTATTTTCAAAACATTGACATATTGTCACAAAAGACAAATGGATCCTGGACATTATAAACAGAGGCTACAGATTCCATTTTCACACCCTTCTAAAAATGAGAGGCATGCCAAACCTGCCACACAATCAAAGGGCAGAGGCACAAAGGCAAATTACAGATCTCATAGACATGAAAGCTATTCAAGAGGTACCGACGCACGAACAAGGTCAAGGTTTTTATTCCAGGCTATTCCTGGTACCAAGGAAGGGAAAAGATTGGAGACCTATTTTGGACCTATCCATCCTAAAGACATTTCTACTCGTACCAAAATTCGTGATGCTCACTCTACAGCAGCTTCTTCCCATGCTGGGCAAGGAGTCTTGGCTGGTAACATTGGACCTCAAGGAGGCCTACCTGCATGTCCCAATCAGACAAAATTGCAGAAGATACCTCAGATTTCTTGCAGGTTCAGGTTCAACTCATTATCCATTCTCTGCATTGCCCTCTGGCTTATCTACTGCGCCCAGAGTATTCACGAAATGCCTGGCATCAGTAATTGCCTACTGCAGACTTCAAGGGATACAAATATACCCCTATTTGGACGACTGCCTGATCCAAGCGGACAGCAAGCACATTCTTCTGAAACATCTGGCTTATGTAATAATGTTGTTGCACTCTCTGGGATACACAGTCAACAAAGAGAAATCAAGGCTAATACCCTCTCGGAAGATAATTTTCCTGGGTGCCAACTTGGACACAAACACCCAGATGGCCTACCTCATGCCAGAGAAGCAGGGGCAACTAACTCAATACTTCAGAGCACTAGCAAATTGCACCAGGCTGACTGCAAGGAAAATCCTGCAGGCTCTGGGATTTATGGCATCTTGCATCTTACTAATCCCATGTGCAAAGCTGCATATGAGGAAACTTCAGTGGTACCTGAAAAACCTATGGTCTCAACACAGCCACAGTTTGGAAACAATAATACCACTAATTCCATATCTACAAAAGGAATTTCTGTGGTGGGCTCAAGCATGCCAAACGAACACAGGTCTTCCATTCAGCAAGCCTCAAGCAAATCAAGTCATCACAACAGACGCCTCGGACTACGCCTAGGGGGCGCACATGACAGATCGGTGCATTCAGGGCAAATGGTCCCAAAAAGAAAAGCACCTTCACATCAATTAAAAGGAAATGCTAGCAGTAATAAATGCAATTATAGCTTTCAAAGACCTTCTGCAAACAGGTCAACTATTGATAAGAACGGACAACACCACAGTTATGTGGTACATAAACAAACATGGAGGAACACATTCATACCCCCTATGCAGACTGGCCATGTCACTTTGGAACATGGCCATGGACTTACAAATCGAACTACAAGCACAGTACTTGCCAGGCAAGGAAAACACGCTGGCAGGCAACCTAAGCAGAAATATGACAGATCCACACGAATGGAAGTTGCATCCAAAAGTTTTTACTGAAATAATCCAAGCATGGGGAAGGCCAGACATAGCTCTCTTTGCCTCCCACAAAAATCACCAATTGACAAAATTCTGCTCAAGGATTTTCCATCCAAAGGCCTGGAGAGTGGATGCTCTCTCTTTCAGTTGGACATCAATGACAGTTTATGCCTTCCCACCTCTTCCTCTGCTGCCCAAAGTTCTATTGAAAACCAGAGCAGACAGACCAAAGATGATTCTCATGGCTCCAGACTGGCCAAGACAACACTGGTACCCACTCCTGAGGAGCCTGCCACATTCCCCACCATGGACCCTGCCTCTAATGCTTCTTCTCCTGACTCAGCACAGCTTCAAAACTCTTCATAGCCAGCTAAAAACACTCAATCTAGCCGCATGGAAGATTCCTTAGCATCACAACAGACCCTACTCTCCAAGGAGGTGCAGGATGTCATTTTGGAGGCCAGAAGGCCATCAACTAGAAAAGCTTACTCCGCAAAATGGAAACGGTTTTGTATCTGGAATGAGAAAAAGGGCCAGGATCCTGGAAAACTGAGTTTACCTCAAATGCTACAGTATCTAGCTGAGCTGCTAAGCAGTGGACTTTCATTCTCCTCCATCAAAATCCATGCCTCAGCCATTTCTGCAGAATACAACACTGATCCACCCTTATTCTCTCACCCTCTCTTAAGACAGTTCCACAGAGGGGCTAACAATCTAAGACCCCCAAGGAAACAACCAATACCTGCTTGGGATCTCAATTTCATTCTGGAAAAACTGACCTTGCCTCCCTTTGAGCCAGCTGCCTCATCAGATTTGCAATATTTGTCCTGGAAAACAGCTTTCCATCTGGCTATTACCTCAGCTCGTAGAGTTTCAGAACTACAAGCTCTCATGGCTGTGCAGCCTTTTATCATCTTCCATCAGGACAGAGTTTCCTTACGAACCAACCCGTCCTTTATGCCTAAAGTGGTATCCAGGGTAGCTTTGAATCAGGCCATACACTTACCTACCTTTTATCCTAATCCTCAAAACAAAGGGGAGAGATTATTACATTCCTTGGACATCCACAGACAACTGCATTATTATTTGGACAGAACAAAGCCTTTCAGAAAATCAGAACAGCTCTTTGTGTCCTGTGCTGTAGGAGCTCAAGGAAAGCCAATTTCCAAACAGACCATCTCAAAATGGATATCCAACTGCATACAATTTTGCTATTCTTTTCATGGCAAAACTGTACCTACAGGCATCAGATCTCACTCCACAAGGGCCACAGCTACCTCTGCAGCTTTCCTCAGAGGAGTTCCTACCAAAGATATCTTGGAACTAGTCACTTGGAGTTCTGTGCATACCTTCTCCAAGCACTACCACCTACCATTATACTCCAAAACTAGAGCAGGCTTTGCCACTGCAGTCTTGCAGGGCATCCTGGCTCCTCCTAGTTCCACCTAGTGCCTACCACCCCTTTCTTAGCTTTGGGATTCTACCCATCTGTTATGACTGCAGCTGTATGCACGATGAACATAGTACAGTTTTGTACCTACCATAAATGTAGATGTTCGAGTGCTAATACAGCTGCAGTCCAGGTTTCCCTCCCTCCTTCCCCTCTTGGGACAGGCCTATTGGCTAACACCTCCTCATACAACCTGATTTGGGGTATCCATTTATGGTGCATTTGCTTACAACTACTGTATTTTGATTATATTGCATTACCTTATTACACAAATTTATGTATTGCCTTCCTTCTGGGGGCACCTGACATCTGGGGCAAGAAAAACTGAAGAAAATGGCGTCGGCTGGTTCTTTTATACCCCTGTCGCACTGACGTCAGGGAAGAAGCGACGACAACCGACGCCAGACCTAGACTTTGGAATTCGGCCGACTGAGGACCCGCCTGACGGCAGGAGAACCCATCTGTTATGACTGCAGCTGTATTAGCACTCGAACATCTACATTTATGATAGGTACAAAACTGTACTTTTGCCTTCATACCAACCCAACTCTTATGCCTAAGGTAATGAATGAGCTATCATTGAATCAGGCCATCAATCTCCCAACCTTCTTTCCTTCACCACAATCTCCTAGTGACAGGATTCTCCATTCATTGGATGTGCACAGACAGCTCAGATATTATTTGGCTAAGACCAAGCCCATTTGTAAATTGGACAGGCTGTTCATTTCCTGTCACCCAGGAACCTTGGGCCAGCGAGTTTCCAAGCAGACTATTTCCTCCTGGATTTCTAGAGCCATTTCCTTCTGCTACACAGCCAACGGGAGGAATCTTCCCTTTCCAGTTAAGGCACACTCCACTAGGGCAGTGTCTTCATCTGTGGCTTTCTTTAAAGGTTTAGATATACAGCTTCCATTTTGGAGGCAGCTACATGGTCCTCTCTTCATACCTTCACCAAACAGTACAAATTGGATACTGTTTCCAGGTCTACGGTAGGATTTGCCAGGTCTGTTCTACATGGCTTTGTGGAAAATGTCTCTGCTCCTCCTCCCAATCCCTCTATTGCATGAGCTATGTCATTCCTCCCTCATGTCATAGATACTGCAGGATATGAATAGAAGGACATAGAATAGTTGTGTAAAATCTTACCATAACTATAGATGTCTTTCTCTTCTATATGTTGCAGTATGGTTTCCCACCCTGCCCCTTCCCCCCTCTGCCCCTTCCCCCCTGACACTTGCCTGACTTTTAGAGACTCATTTCCTTCAGGCTGGTGCTTGGTGGCATTCAGTTCTGAGGTAACTGAGGTACGTGCATACTGACGTCCGCTTTATACCCGGCGTCTGTTTATGGCCAATGTACGCTTACTGTGGCGGGCCGACGCACGTACCTACGCAGGAGTACTTTAACTTTGGTAAAATGGCCAGACGTATGAGTCAACCAAAGGTGGACTCCCTCATGTTATGGATACTGCAGCATATAGAAGAGAAGGACATCTATAGTTATAGTAAGATTTTACACAACAATTCTTTCTGGTCAGTTGATCCTCAGATGCATCAGGGCTGACAGTTTCTCTCTCACAACTAAAACAAAAATTGCTGATAAAACAGAGGGTGTCAATTTCTTATAGTACTCTAAACAATGCATGGTCCCTTCCTAGTAGGCTGGCACTAAGTTGGGAAACAGGAGCCATGACCGGCCTCCATCACTACACCTGACACTTGTTAATATTGGATCTGATGATGTCTTTTCAGTCTGTATTAAATTTCTAGGTCTCAGTTCCGAGCTCAGAACTGATTCGGCAGTCAACAAACTTAGGATTCCAAGCTAGAGCTCCTCAACATTGTGATCAGTTAAAGCTCCTCCGTATTCAAGGTCATAAGTGGCTTATTTTTCACCTTCTTTCCTATTGTTTCCATTTTGTTTCCTACCTTTCTAACTGTTAAAAAAAAAAAAAAAAAAAAAAGTTGTTTTCTTAGGATTGTAGTGTAGTTTCTCTTCTGCTCATGATCGTTGCGATGACTTCTCTCTCGCCTTCTTTACATATCAGAGAAGTCTGACAAACCTGTGGGTTTTAAAAAAATGCATTTCCTGTGGGCACAAGATCCCTGTATCTGATGCCCAAAAGGAGTGTGTTTATTGCTTAGGTCCTGCCCACCTTCATGTGGATTGTTCTATCTGCAAGGCCTTTCTCCCTTGAGCCCTTGTAGATAAATAACAAGCTTATGGTCAGGGGTCTTCTCCTCCTGCCATTGCATCTGCTTCAGGGGCTCAAATCCCTACCAAGAAATGTAAGGAAGCGGGTACCATAGGAAACAGTTCCCGGACCCCTCGGTGTCTTTGGAGTTGGAGCCTCCTAAGAAGGCCCCAAGACCATCAGAGCACAGTTCCCCAGCTCTAGTACCAGTCTCTCTCCACCCCCTGCCAACCTCTTCAGGGCCAGAGTGGTCTGCACCTGGACTCTGTCCCCTAGGGTCATTTTACCCAGGCACCATTCCAGACCCTCCTCTGTGTCCTCGTCCATCAGGTCCTCTCAGAGCGTGTCTGAGAATGAGGTGGACAGCTTAATAAGGAAGCTTGTCTGTACACCCAGCTCCTTCCCCTCCTTGATCTGCGAGCAGAGCTTCTCCCTGTAGGATTACTTTTCCTTCTCCTATCTGGCCTACCATTTTGGAACGCCAGTTCCTTCAGCCCCTGGTGCCTGTCGGCATAGATAGATCTTTCTGCTTAGTCTGACTGCTTCCTTGACTTGCTTGGTTCCTACTGAGTTGGGGCTGAGCACATCACAGAGCTGAAGCTTGTACATCTAGTCTGGGGGGGGATAACTTCACTTGGTCTCTTCCCCTCAGTGCTTTGGCGTTTGACAGTTCGATGCCAAACCCCCCCCCCCCCCACCTTGGAGCTGAGCGCTGTTGGTGACCAAGGGCGACCTGTTCCTGATTTCTCAAGATAGAGCAGTCTTCTTTGAGAATCCAGCAGTCCTTCTACCTTCGACATGGTGGAAAGGGTCCTCTCTGCCTCTAGGAGACCCCCGGCACCTACCGTTTCGGATCCACCCCTTCCCATATTGGGCTCTGTGTTGGAGACCTCTCTTTTGCCACTGGAACGGCAGGCTCTGCACAACCTCCAGTCTCTTCCACTTAGGGAAGCCCAGTCCTCTTCTGACACGTCCCCAGAGCACCCCACTGAGGAGATTCCTCAGAAGAGAAGGTGCAAAAGGAGGCACCTAGAGTCCCCAGAGGAATCTCTCACAATGGACACTGACTTCAGTGAAGGGGAGGGGTCCCCCAGATCTTCACCTGATGTCTCATTTGGGGACGTATTAGAGATTCTTCATCAGAGAGGTGGTTGGTCGGCACCAAATCCCACCCCGGATGAGTCAGTGTGCTTGGAGGCCTTCGGTACCGGCCCATCTTCATCCCGAGTGTCCCCCCCTGCAGATCCCTTTGTGGACCTGGTATCTGCATGGGCATGAAAGGAACCAGAAGCTGCAGAACATTTCCCAAAAAGAGCAGACAAGATCCTTAGTACCCCCAAGGATGTATCTCACTGGACAAAGGGCATTCCAGTAGGTGCCATGGTTCTGGCAATGGGCACCAAGAGTGAGCTTGCACAGGAAAGCTCTACTGCCCCTTCTAGTAGGGAGTCTGGGGGTGTTGATGATGCTGAAAAAGGGTCTATGCTTCTTCTACCTTTGCCTTCATAGTGTTGAATTACCTTACCCATTTTACCAGGCTAACAGAGGGGCTTAAGGAACTTGTCTACCTGTGGCCCTGTATCCATGATGCCAGAGGATCTGACCCCCCCCCCCAAACGGCCAGTCTGCAATCCATTTCAAACACATCCATGAGGTTGATTTCTCAAGTGGTTGAGGGCACCTCTACGGTGGCTGGTTCCAGCATTGCCATGCCTGGATGTGGCTATGTGATTTCACAGTACCCTTTAAAGCCTCTTTTATCAATGCCCCCTTTGACAGTTCTTCCTTGTTTGGACCAAATGTACATGGCATACTCCTGCAGTGAGAAAGACCGAAAGACCCTGTCTGCCGTCTGGATCCACTTCCCTACCCTGCAAAGGTCCTACTCCAGGAATCAGCACCGGGGAAAGAAGTTGGTTCAGAAAATCCCAGACTCCTTTCCAGGAGGCTCGCGGAGATTTTTCTCCTCAGGTGCAGAGGTAGGAATAATTCCAGTGGTAGACGCTGTCCTTGGGGCAGAGGGGGTCTTCTGAATCAGGGATCTCTGGATTCTTCCCGAAGAAATCCTTGCAGCATCCCAACTGTTCCTGTCTGGAGACTGTTGGGGGATGATGCTTCTTGCACCTACATGTCTGGTTAGCCATCATAAATGACCAATGGGTGGCAAGGTGTTATATCCAGAGGCTACTCCATTCCCTTTTTAAATTCCCTCCAAGCCCAAACAACACCTCTCCGATGTCCCAGTCAGAGGAAGGCAGCAACTGTGGAAATTGCAAAGTTGTTCAAAAAAGTTATCCAGAAGGGTCCCTCAGACAAACACGGATCAGGGATTTACTCCCGATTCTTTTTAGTTCCAGAAAAACAGGAGAACTCAGGCCCATACTGGACCTATTACCTGAACAGGTCTGTGAAACCCACAAAGTTCAGGATGGTCACAGTTCAGTCTGTCCTTCCCTTTTTGCAGAAGGGACGACTGGATGTGCTTGATAGACCTGAAGGATGCATACTATCACATCAAAATGAACACACACACCAGAAGGCATCTCCATTTCAGGCAGGGAGCCAGTCACTACCATTTCCACGTGCTTCCATTTGGTCTCACCATAGCCACCAGGGTGTTCACCAAATGCATGCATGGCAGTGGTCGCAGCTCACCTCAGACTGCATGGATTCCACATGTTTCTTTACCTGGATTACTGGCTTGTAGTTGCACCATCCAGGCATATACTTATCCAGGCCAGGGATTTTCTCTTACAGCTAACCCCTGCCTTAGGGATCACAGTAAATCTCCGGAAGTTGCAGTTGCAACATGTGCAATTGATTTTATAGGGGCCCACTTGGACACAATCAGAACCATAGCCTTTCTTCTGCCGGACAGGATTGTCTCCCTGCAGACACATCAAACAAATGCTTAGCAGTTCCAGTCCCTACAGCAAGTCTTGTTCTCAGGGTTCTGTGGCTGCACCAATTGCCTTCATATCAACAGCTCGCTTACATATAAGACTTCTCCAGTGGACATTCTGTCCAATGGTCCCTTCTGCATTACCTCCTCAATCATCCTGTGAAACTGTCTCGGGTGTGCAGAAATTATTTTTTTGTGGTGGCTTCACAATCCAGAAGTATCTCAGGGTCAGTCTTTCATTCTTCTCACCCCCATCACCACGTTGACCATGGATGCCTCCAAGCTGGGGGGGGGGGGCATTAAGGCATGTGGACTCCCCAGGAGACCAATCTGCATATCAGCGTCCTAGAGAAAAGGACAGTGCTTTTAGTGCTGCAAACCCTCCACTACCTTCTCCCTCTGGGGACAATTGCATTTCAAATTGACAACGTCTGTTGTGTGGTATCTCAACATGCAAGTTGAAACCAAGTCCTACCCCCTGTGTCGAGAAGTGATGAGTGTGTGGCAATGGGCTTTCCCTACCGATCATTTTCTAGTTGTGATTCACATTCCGGGGGAGCACAATATATTGCAGACAGACTCAGCATGTTACTTAGATGCCTCACAAGTGGTCTCCGAGTCATTCAGTGGCAAACCAGATCTTCCTCAAGTGGGATCTACCCTGCTGGGACCTTTTTGCCTCCCCTTTCAACAAGTGCAGCAGGTACTTTGCCCTGATCCCTCCACAGGAACAGTTGCCAAAAGATGCTCTAGTCCATGCCTGGCCTCCCGGTCTACTTTATGCTTTTCCTCCTGTTCCTCTAATTCCTAAATTTCTTCAGAAGGAGCACAGGTTGAAGAGCAAGGTTATCTTCATTGCCCCTTTTTGGCCCTGACAAGTTTGGTCCACCTTCCTTTGATCTCATCTGATTTGCTTTCTGTGGACCCTGGAACCATGTCCAGACCTTTTGTCTCACCCTTCAGGACAAATTCACCTGGATCTTCGCAGTTTGCACTAACTGCATGGTTTCTCCAATTCCAATGATGGCTAGATAATCCAGGCTTTCTTCCCCAGTCCAGAAGATTATAATTTTCTTCTCACAAGTCTTCTGCCAGAAACATTTATAAAAGTAAGTGGGAGAGGTTTTCCATTTGGGACCAACAGCATCACATTGATCCACTTGTAGTGCCCATTTCGGCAGTCTTGGATTTCCTGGCTGGTCTTTTTCATTTGGGGGCCAGTTTTTTTTACCATCAAAGTTCAGTTAGCAGCCATTTCTAATTTTCACATCAGAGAGTGCTATATCTTTGCCTTCTTCCAGACTTTGCAAAGCTTTTCTTAAGGGTACTTTCCTTCCTCGACCTCCTATGAATGATCCTACCCCTCCATGGGATCTCAGTTGGTTCTTCTAGCTTTGACCTTACCCCCCCCCCCCTTTTTGAACCTGCTGCTGAGGCTCAATTGAAATTCTAGTCCTTTTGTAGTGTCCATTACTTCGGCCAAGAGGGTTTCTGAACTTCAGGTGCTATGCTCCAAACCTCCCTATCTTATTTTCCATAAAGACAGTGTTACCTTGCGTAATCCCTCTTTCTTACCAAAGGTTGTATCTACCAGTACTGTTAATATCCCTGTATTTTTTCCGAACTTTCAAAATAAGGGTGAATATATGTTGCATCTTTTGGATAGCCATAGGCAGTTGCAATTCTACCTGGATAGGACAGAAATTTTCAGGAAGTCTGATCTGCTGTTTGTCATTTTCTCTGATTCCAGAAAAGGAAAAGCTGTTAAAACCACTATTGCTCATTGGCTAACGAACTCCATCATTCATGTGTATTCATTGAATAATATTCCCTTACCTAAACCAGTCACAGCTCATTCTGCAAGATCCATTTCCACTTCCCAGGCTTTCTTTAGAGTATATTTGTGCAGCTGCATCATGGGTGAGTCCCTGTGCAAATCATCTGATCTAAGCCAGGGATTTTGCACTTGTCCTTTTCAATTATTTAGATATTACAAGCAATAGGATAAGGTCAAAGCCAGCCCTATTAAAATAAGTGCAGTACATCTGCTCAAAACTGAAAGTAGCAACTCTATTCATAACTGAACTGCTTGTCAACAGTTGCTGCAAGCAAAAACCACGGAATATTATTTATTATTATTTTTCTTTAAAGGAGCACCTAAGATGGAAGAGGAGCTTCACTTCTCAAAGAGCAAGACAAGGTTTAGGAAAGACACTGTAGTTTGAGTCGTAACTATACCTCACTAAGAAACACGTGTGATCCATAAAGTTAAAAAAATGGAGTTTGTTCATGGACTGTGCCTTTCCAATACCCACTCTAGTAATGTGCCTCCTGATTCCAGGAAGGCATACTATTTCAGGCAGGGGATTAATTTGAGTGCCCTTCCAGTCATCAGTTTGCATTAAAAGAAGTGAGAGCATCACTCTTATATGTAAAAGATTATCCCAGAGATGGGGTAAGTTTTAAGTAATCTGTCCCTCCAAGCTCATCTTATTTTTTGATGAAGAAGTATGTCTTTAAGCCATTTGTTTGAGTGTTTTTAAGCCATTTGTCCTGTGAAGGAGTAGGAGATGAGAGTTAGTTGCTTAACAACACAGAATAATAGCTGTAAATCAACGTGTAAGAGTCTGAGACAGTATATAGGCACAGAACTTTTCACCAAAGCCTCTCTCAGTAGCTGGGGAATTTAGTCCAGTGATGTATTTAGTTAGGACCCTCAGTAGTCATTTTCATGGCATTGTGTTTGGACTATATTGTATAGTTATATTCCTGCAAAGTATAGAATAATTATAGCTTTTATTATTTTTCATCAAGAAAAAGTGTTTACATGTATTTGTCATGCATGGTGCACCATTCTTCCACCAGCAGTTAGCTGCACCCACTTTCTGCTTTCCCCTGTACTTACCCCCCCCCCAACAGTCAATTTGTACATTGTTTTCCCTTGTTTATTTTATTCCCTATTGTTGGTGTGGATGTGTTAGTATGGCAACACCTTCCAGTCTTTCCTCGTCACCTTCCTCCATGCTTTCCTTGCTTGGCCAGTTTTTCCATCTCCTACCTAGGTCTTTGAATTTTCTTGTGCAGTCCAGTTCCCAGTTTACTTGATTCCGCACACAACTCCCTTGAGTTTATTACCTCCTTATTAAATATAGCCTTCCATATCCCTAGTACTTTATCTGTCTCATGTGCTTATTGGCATTCTCAGAACATAAGCAACATTCCTGTCTCTGCTTCTCCACAACTCCAGCAGTATTTTTTTTCCTTCCTTTCTTCTTTATTCCTTTTCAGAAGTTTTATACCATATGTAGCACCCACAGCATCAGATCCCCTGACCCATGTATCATTTGCATATGGTGGTTTATCTTCAGCACCATTTTCCAATTATCTGGAATGATTTTCCATAAGTCTTTTGTTTCCCAGATTTTCTTTTATTCCCTAGCCTCTGCTTTTTCTTCCCTTCTCAGAGTTTCAAATAATATTCTACATCTTTGTTTTTTCTTTCTTTTCCAGTTTTTCCATGGTACCCTTCTCTTCCCTATTGGTGCTTTTATGAAAAGGTGCTCACTGCACAATGGTGGTTAATATTCCCAATTTTTCCCTATAGAATGGTCCATAAAACTGTACCCTGTAAAGCAGTAAATCTGGAGCAAATGCATTGTGCACTGACCAGCTTAGAGTAGCTAATTGGGTGTCGAGTGGCAGTACCTATAGATTTAGTTGAAGTTTTGTATTGTGTAAACATTATTTAGTAGAATTTAGTACTGTTTAACATAATCTGCCCCAATAAAGCACCCTTATTACTCCGCGCCAACAAAGCACCCTTTAATAGACTTCTAACCCGTATATATCACCTCCCTATGACTCGCCAATCAAATTACTGGACAGCATGGGTATACAATTTCCTAACTTCTCTGTAGTGAGCTTGGTAGATATGGGCATCTTGAGACAATGTAGCAGTTGTCTCAAGTTTACTGACAACCACTTAATCCTTAAAGAAGCAGACATGGTACTCGAGAGGTGTACTTATACAATGATACTGAAGGCTACAGTCTCGCATGCAAGTGCACATCAGGTTGTAGAAAGCAGTCACACAACACCCACCTCACAAAGCACAGAACACACACAGAATCTAATGTATGCTGAGCCGCTTAAAAGCAATCTTCTTAAACACTGTAAAGATTGCCTAGACCACCTTTTGGCATAGCTATGCCTCAGCAACCCCAAAGGCACTTAAACACCTAATACCACACACACACAGTCACATTCAATGGAGCTGCAAAGACCAAGCCTCTAAAGCAAGCAAGCACACTTCCCAGGGCTCTCATCATTGGAGGACTCTATTATAAGACCTTCTGATGCCCCTCTTACCTGTCTGAACAAGGAGACAGTAGTGGTTAGTTGCTTATCTGAAGCCCAGATCCGCCAAATCATGCACACAGTCAAATCTTTACACCACAGGTACTAGTATAATTCCATTATAGTCTATATAGGTGTAAATGACCTGAAACATGCAAGCCGGGACTGTACGAAGAGAGACACTACTTAGTTCTTGGACTGTGTCTCAGGCTGTATGAGCCTAACATTGAGCAGCATATTCCCATTAGCGAGGACGATGCTACATTATGAGCAAAAAATGATTGAATTCAACAACTGGCTGTCTTTCTGGTGTCATTCTAAGGAGGATTCAGTAATTGTCAGCTCAGGAAGATATGGTTAACAGGCTACGTTGCTTTGCCAGATATGAACTGCACCTGTCCCCTATACGCTTTCAAATCATAAAGCTGTCTCCTTCGAACTCAAAATCATCTCCATAATCCTAATCAAATCAGTAGCAGTTAAGAATTACTGCAGGACAAATTACCTTTTATTAAGTGATTGTCAAAATTCTGTGCCCCTAGTACACAGCAGCATACGCTGAATTGTTCTCAGAAATTATGTACAACTTTCTCAGTGGCTGCATAGCGGATGTCCTTCATGGATGCATCTGCAGTCATAACAAATGGGTTGTCCTGTCGTCAGGCAGCCCTTAGGTCGGCCGGATTCCAAAGTCTGGGTCCAGCTTCGGCTGATGTCGCACTTCACCCGATGTCATCTCTGCTGGTCTTCGGGTATAAAGGCATCAGCCAACGCCATTTTCCTCAGTCTTTCTTGCCGCGTGGCGCCCGAAGCAGAAGCTGTTCGCAAGTGCCGGTCAGTCCGATCCAGAGATTACTACTACCGAATACTACTTCGAAGACTTCTAAAAAGCTAAGTACCCCGTTGGGGACTCTTTCTTGCCTCAGCCGATGTCAGAAAAAGTCAATAACTGTTTAACTTGTGGGAAACAAATACCTCATAAAGATTTCCACTCTTACTGTCTGCCTTGCTTAGGCCCAGACCACGGTTATGGTACTTACAGGAGGTAAGCCCAGAACTAGTCCTAGAAGCAAACTCCCCTGGTAGCATCCCAAATTAAACAGGATGTCCAACAAAAGGAAAAAATATGGCAAAACCAGGAAGGATGATTCCCATAAAGATAAAGACTCTCTCATCCAACTAAATAGGCAACTAAGAGGGCTAATTAGGTCAAATAACAGCAGTTTTGTAGTTAAGATAGCCTCCCAGGAGAAAGATAATTATAAGTCCCTCAACTATGTCAGAAACCTCAAGGGCAGCATACAGCAATGTGCTGAACTGGTGGTTAATGGTGCCTTATTAACAGAGCTTGGCAGTATAGCAAACCGGTTAGTGAACAAAGTCAGGTTTGACTAAATCCTCCGGTCACCCCAGCCATTCCCCAAGAAATACCCTCAAAAATAATCCCTCCAGCTGTACGTGGGGAGCATGTACAGGCTGCGTTTGCTAAAGTCAGGAACATAGTCTTAGTGGGCCCTGATAACATTCTGAGATGCCTCCTGAACAGCCTAAAATGACTCATCAGGACCCCCTGAAGACACTGTTTAATGGTAGTCTTAAAACTGGCTTTGTTCCATGAGGATAAAGGACTGCAATGGTCATTCCCTTTCATAAGGGAGGACTTTTCAACAGACTGTAAACTACAAACCCACTAGTCTGACTAGTCTTGTTTGCAAAGCCATGGAAAGAATTATCATAGAAGTTATCAAGACAAAGTAGACCTCCAGACCCTGGATGCATCCCAGTTTCTTTGTCAAGTGAATGTTATGCTTACTGAACCTGGTGGGCTTCTTTGGAAAGGGCACTAAGACAATGGGTGAGGGGACAACGGGGCATATTGCCTATCTAGATTTGACTAAAGCATTTGATACAATGCCTGACTTGGAATTTGTCAACAAACTTATGAAGTATGCATAAACCCCTTTATAAACATGGAGGAGTAGCTAGCTGGCTCATGGGTAGGAGCCAAGAGGTTAGAATTAGTGAGACCATATCCACAAAGAGGCCGGTCACCAGTGGAGTCTTTCAGGGCTTTGTGCTGAGCCCACTCCTGTTTGGCTTTGACATCCGAGAAGTAGATTTCGGTGTCAGAGGCCTCTGGCTAACCAAGTTTGCAAAAGATTGCAAACTGCGGCAGTCATTGAATCCCCCCTCCCCCACTGAAAAGGAGAGCACCCTTCAGGAAGGTCTAGCACAGATAGACACATGGTGCCCAACCCATGGCTTACAACTCGATACCAAGAAACCCATTATAGTACCTTTTGGGAAGTCAGCCACCCCAGATAACTACATCATCAATAAAACACCCTTAAAAGTTGATTCGCTAGTCCAGTATCTGGGAACTTGTGTAGATGGTAACATAGCCTTCGACCAACATGCATCCAAGGTAGTAAGAAAATCCTTCTGTGTTGCATAACTTACAAGAAAGGACATGGCATCTAGGTCCACAGAAGTCATTGTACCACTATACCAGGCATCTAGGTCCACAGAGGCCATTGTACCACTATACCAGGCCCTCCTCAGAGCCGTTAATAGTGTAATGCCCCCTTCAGTATGTGATTGACCAGACACATGCAGCAACTGGAACATCCAGAAAGGTTCCTTACAAAAAGAATACAGATAGTAAATACAGTGACCTACGCTGATCTACTGAAAGCCCTGGCTCTACTTAGTATCATACAGACATCGTGGAAGTGATCTTTGACTGGTATACAGGGTATTTCTAGACAGTAATTTAATTAACCTTTTCCATATCCAGAAAACTGAGAGCATCAGAACTACTAGATTAAATTTTGCTTGTAATATAAATAGGACACTGTGGGGAGACTGATACATTTCTCAGAGACAGGGCCGGCCTTAGGCATAGGCGAACTAGGCGACCGCCTAGGGCGCCGTATAGGCCGGCCTCAAAAGGGCGCAAATTCCGCAATTGTATAGGGATCGGAGTTCTGCTGTGATTTGACCATAACCGAGAAAGCCGAGACAACAACAACAAATTTCACCGCTGGGCGCCCATAGACTGAGGCTAGGCAATTGCGCCCTCCCCCAGACCCAGTTCAAGCACGAACTTGCTCATTTTTTTTTTTTTTTTATCTATCCTCCACAGTAGCACAGCCCCCACCCTAAGCCATGTTCTCACTCATTCCCCTCCCCTTGCATGACGTATAGTCTTGATGATGTGAGTGGCTGCTCTTATGGGGCATTATTGAAATCGTCCTATCAGTGATGATTCTGCACCACTGACATCACGGCCACTGATCCATTGTGCATATATAAACAGCTAACTCCCGCCTCTCGTTCCTTCCTTCATTGACGCGCTAGAGAGGCGGGTGCAGCTATTGGCTATCGGACATTGTAGTTCCTGGAATCTGGACATCAGTGTCGCTTTGTTTGCCTGGTTCGTTCTTCCACGGGCTACTACGGAGCGCTTTGGAGTTTTAATTTCAACACCGGCTAGGAGGTCAGGTAAGTGAGGGATGGGGTCTGCCGGGGATTTATTTGTGATGTGATTTGTGAACGAAGTATTTTTTTTTTTTTTTTAGTCTGTTTAATATTTTTTGAAAGAGCAGTATTTTAGCCTAGGCTTTCAGTTAATCCCTAGAGTCGGCCAGATTTTGTGTGTAGTAGGAAAGTAAGCTCAGGGATCCATATTTGTTTTGTGTGTTCTGCTTAAATCAACAAAAATGATGAATTTGATGGCATAGAATTGAAAACATCAAGGGCTTTCTCCAGCATCTGAGCAAAATAATGCCTCTACTTGTAATTTCTTCTGACCCTTTTTGTGCATGTGCTCTGTGTAGCAAATCGGCACTGCAACACAAATGAAATTATTCTCTTTTCATTTATTAAGTCTTTCCAAAGGTTTTATTGAAGTTGTCAAAATTGAATGAGGTAATAGCATTTATTTTCTCAGATTCCATGTAGAATTGCATGGTTATTCTCCAAAACAATATCTTTTGCCAATGTCTGTATTTGCCCTTGACATTAAGTTTAGATGCAATTTCCACCGCAAAAAATGTATGCAAAGAAATTATTCGATGTTGGCCATTAAGTACTAAATTTTGAGGTCTAACATTGATTCACAGTGTTAAAATCCTGATGTTTCTACACTATTCAGCTATGTGGCAGCAGTAGAGATGGAATGTTTTAATATATTGTATGATCAGATATTGTTAGCAAATGGTAAGCCTTTATTGTGTGTATATAGACATAGACTTTTTCTTTGCTGTTTAACTTGGCATGCATTCTGATGTCATGGTTAGGATATTGCTACTAAGGCAGAAATACATTTTATTGTTTCATAGCTCATGCCAAGAAAGCAGCTGGTAGTCACTGACTCTGCAGCAACTCCTAGTTACGAAGCCACCCCACCTAGCTCTGCAACCCATTGATAACTAGTGCAAGCATTTTAACTTAGTATGTGCACTTAAAGCAGTAATCTGACAGATCTGATAGGGTACAGTAATGTAATGGTATAAAAAGCTTACTCCGTTGTCCCTTTGTCTTGTATATAACTGATTTTGCATGCATTGTATATAAATAGTCTTAGTTTCTTTTTTCCTGTTAGCCTATGTAGTGCACTGTACTTGTTACATGCCTTAAAATCACTCCATTTTATTTTCCCCCAGGCTGAGACTAAAACTGGTCATTTGTGCTCATTGTATCCTGGGTAACAAGTTCACATAAATAAAAAGGAACTATATTTCACTGGACAACTCTGTGGCACCAAAATTAAAAATGTAGATGACAATGCCAGAAAGTATGCATCTGAAAGGATTTCATCAGTTAATACTGCCCCAATCAATATAGACTAAAAACAATATACAAACATTTAACTATTATCATGGCTTGGTGAAGGTTACGATTTATCAGGATATCAGAAGGAAGAAACCCTGATCCTACAAATTTCAGACATAAAAATAAATGGCCACTTGGGTAAGTACTCCAAGCAGTAGCCTGACAAAAAACATAGCAGAGAGAACATCACTCTCTGCCATCTTACATGGTGAAAGGAGCAACACAATGGCACAGAAATGATCAGATAGACATTTCAGAACAGTCAACTTAAATTGGCAGTGAGATAACAGAATTGAATATATGCCCATCCTTCTCCCCAGGTTTGAATCTAACTCATGGAAAGGAAGAAGATACAATATTTTATGTACATTTAAAAAGAAAGGCTGTCATTGAAATCAGAGGGTAGAATAGAGTAATATTGCACATATTTTCCATTCATCATGTACAGAATTTGATGCCATTACGATTTCCCCATTTGACATGTACCTCACTAGACACATGCAACAGCTGGGAAGGCCACAAAAGTATCTCATGAAGAGGATCCTAGGCCTTAAACACATGTCCTACATGGACAGACTCAAAAAAACTCCAGCTATTCTCTGCCTTATATCGTCTACTAAAAGGCGATCTCTGCTTGACCTACAAAGCCATGTCTGACCCAGCTCTGTTAGAAATGCTACATCTAAAAAAATCCCAGTCCTCCTGCACCACATGCTCCAGAGACCTCAATCTCATTACCACAATCAATAGAACATACTGGAGGGATAGGTTCATAACCCAAAGACTGCCCATGCTCTGGAATAGACTTCTCATACATGTCAAGCAGAGCACCTCACTGGCCCTCTTCAAGAGAAATCTTGATGAGTGGATGGGAAATAGAAAGTTCACCCGGGGATCTCTCCAGTGGCTCTACTTGATGGGCTAGGCTTGTAAAGGCTCCAGGGCCATTAGAATAGTATGCACCTAGCACTAGTACAGTCAGTAAGGCAGATTCCTCTAATAAGCAATGCTCCCAAGATGTAGGGGACAGGGAAATTTAACTAGCATAGTTCGTAAAGCTGCTCTTTGAGCATATAATAATAATAATAAAAGGCTGTTACTAGTACAAGCAGCACCTTATGCCTTTATTTACAGAGAAAAATGTTGGGTCAATGGGATGTGTTATTCTGGTCAGAGTATGGTTTATTTTTTTAAGCAGTCTCCACAGCAGCAGGAGGATGATGACTGCTGAGAAAATAAGTGTTTGTCTTGTTGCTTTTGTTTGGTAAATGATTTTTTTATGGTGGAGCTTGCTAGGGGGGTACTCTGAACTTCTTTCTTAAAGGACATGTGCAGAAAAGGTATACTCTTCTGGGAAGTGTAAAGACTGAGTTTAGGTCCGCATGTGATTTGACTGACCATTAAAATGTCTTATAGACGCTGAAGATGGAATGTTGAGGTTTGCGTTGTATTTGCCCAATGACAGAGATGTTGATAAACTCTTATTTAAATAAATATTTTGATATTTTACATTACCATTGATTGCTTGAAAGTAAAGAAAGAGATGGGCATTTTTTGTTCAGGAGTAAGGATGAGTTAAGCCACAAGATAGATTGCTGTATTTATAGAGAATGCAGACTATATGAACATAACACTAGATACTTATGGTTGTAAGTTTTTAAGATGTTGTCAGATGGTTTTGGAAACATCTAAGCTTCTGGAAGATCTGTTTTTGGATTAATAGAAAAGAGGCAGTCTGAGAAGGAGGCTCAAGTTTATTTAAGTGCTTGTAATAAATGAAAAGTAATGAAATGTCAAGAATCGTGGGCTGTGTGTAATTGTAAATAAAATGTTAACAACATCATCGGGGTTGTAGAAACTGAATACCTGCATGCAATAATTTTTTAAATACTTGTATTCTGCAAGAAATATTTTAAAGGCTAGTGTAAAAATCACAGCTGCATCTTCTGGTTGTTGTTTCACCGTGCATGTATCTTGCTAAGTTGCTACAGTGCTATGTGTGCAATATTTGGGTTGTAGTCTGTATACCTTCTTGCTAGTATGCCCATGCTGAGGCACATCACAAGTCTGTTACCCTATCATGAAAGTATTTTGCAAGAAAACTTGGCAAGTCCCACAGAGTACAAGTTACTAAAGATGATACAAGAGTGAGTACAGATCTCGTTAAGTAACTTGCTTAGGATAATTCAGCCTTCAGCTGCAGTCAACTACACTACAAGGTGTCTTACAGTATGACTTGGATTTTCATGCATTTAAACATTGGAAGGAGTGTTTTGCGGGAGTGACCCATTTGTGGGCGTGGCTCAAACAGGGTGGGCGTGACTCAAACAGGGGTGTTCCTTGTGTTCAGTGTGGGTGGGGTTTAAGGGGTGCCAGAGTAGTAGTTCGCCTAGGGCGCCGTTTCAGCTAAGGCCGGCCCTGCTCAGAGAATTCTAAGTTTTCATCATATTGATTACTGCTGCAGTAGCCTTGGCTATATGGGTTGTATTTGACCAAAGATGTAACCACTAACGAGCTACCAAAGCTTTAAGGCACCTTTCATACTCGCAAACTGTCAGGCAGGTTGAGCTGAGCTGACTAAAAGACAAGTTTGGTAGCAAAGTCCTTCAAAGCTGTCCTTTGCCAAAGAGTACACTCCACTGAGGCTTTTGTGGATAGGTTGTCGGCTTGTATTTATTTATTTTTTTAAATGTCCAATTTTTTTAATTAATTTTGTTGATTTTTTTTTTTTTTTACTTTCCACTTTAGGAAAGTTATTTTAAAGCTAGGAGTGTTGTGTTTTAATGGACTGTCTGGAGACTGTAATGTACTTTTAAAAGGAGCACTCAATTTTTAAAAATAATCTGTGGTAGTTCACTTCATTTGTCTTCAACCTGTGGGTTACAGATCCGTATCAGATCTGACTTGGCCACATAACCAGCATCTGATATGAGCTCCAAGCTCCTCCCCTTACCCATAATGCCACTGTCTCCTTCCACCCTTCAGATCTTGTTTGCCGCTGAAAAGTAAGCATCGTGGTCTGAGCTCCTTGTGAATTTTTTGGGTAAGTGTGTGCTTTTTGGGGCTAATTTCTCTCTACCTCCCCTTTGTGGAGGCGTTTGTTACAAAAAAAAAAAAATTTCTCTCCTTTCCGATCTTTCCTTGTAGAGTGTGTGTGTGTGTGTGTGTGTGTGTGTGTGTGTGTGTGTGTGTGTGTGTGTGTGTGTGTGGGGGCTTGTGTGAAGATTATGGCAGAGACCCCTAAGTCAGGTTTCAGAAAGTGTACAGTGTGTGGCCATAAGCTCTCCCCAGCCGATGGCCACACACTGTGCGTGGTGTGTCTGGGGGGGGGCCATCTACAAACCTCCTGTTCTGTCTGCCCCGGGTTTAACCGCAGGGCACTGAAGGACAGGCGGGATAAGCTCATTCTGAAGGGCCTTCTTCCCTCCATGGGGACAGTAGCCCCTGTGACCTTGGCTCCTGGTTCAGCTTCAGCTTCTACCTCTTCCCTGGTCTCTCAGACCCAAAGTCCCACCAAGACTGGGGAAGAGAAGGCTAAAAGGGACAGGCCAAGGAAGCGGTCTCCTGACCGCTTGGCTTCAGCGGGGCCACTGACTAAATTGAGGCCAGTTACCAGGCCAGGATCTCCTCGGCTCCACTCACCCAGGTTTTCCCCTGAGCTGGAGGAGTCCCGGATCCGGTCTCCCTTGCAGGTCCCCCCCCCCCCCACCTAACGTCACTCCAGACTGGTGTCGCGGTAGCATCCTCCTCCCGCTCCATCCAAAGTCTCAGTGAAGCAGAGATGCATAGGATGATACGGAAGTTCATCCCCACCCAAATTCAGATGGGAGTCTTGCCTGTCCCCACTCTTTCTGGAATGGGGAGCTCGCAGTCCTTTCCCCGATTACTCCTCCTCCGATGCGGCCTTCGGTTTTGGAGCCTGTGGATCTGATGACCCCCAGGGTTGAGGGGTCGGATTTGATGGTACCTTGTACCTCGACGCTGGCTATTGCCTTGAGCCTGTCGTATCTGACTAGTGCTCGGTGCCCTAGCCTCGGTGTTGGATCTGAGGAGTTGTTGTCGGCTCCGAGTGTGTCTGAGCTCAGTCTCCCCCTTGATATCTCCGCGCCTGGAGCCTCTGCTCTGACTACCCCCATCGGGTCAGAAGGGGACGGCTCCAACTGGCCTTTCTCAGGATGTCTGTTCTCCTTTGGCCTTTGATGTTTTGGAGAGGGTTCTCTCGATTTCATCAATGCCCTTGACCATCTCATCCTCTTACTCCACCCCAACTCCCTCTGTTTTGGGTATGGTCCCGGCCATCCTGCCATCTCAGAGACAGCCTGCCGCCGTTCTGCCTCATGAAGCTCCCACTCGGGAGCAGCAGGATGTTGGCGAGTCCTCCCCAGAGATTCCCACTGAGGAGGTTCCTGTCAAACGCACGTGCAAGAGGAGGCACTTAGACTCTCCATCGGCGTCACTCACTGAAGACATCGATTTGGAGGAAGGGGAAGGTTCCCCTCGATCACCCCCCGAGGATGTCTCCTTTGGAGACATCATGGAACTCTTCCACCAAAGGGCGGAGTGATTTGCCTAAAAACCAACCTCAGATGAATCTGCATTCCTAGAGGCATTCTAAGCAGGCCCATCTGCTTTTTGGGTGTCTCCTCCCACTGATCCTTTAGTAGATCTTGTAACATCTCTGGCATGGAAGGAACAGGACATGGTGGAGCCCATCACAAAGCACCCAGACAAAGTCCTTCGCCCCCCTTTGGACAGGATGTATTGGAGCAAAGGATCCCCGGTTGATGCTGTGGTGGTGGCAGCTGCCACTAAGAAGCTCGCTCAGGAGAGCTCTTAGATACATCCTCCTGACCGAGAGTCAAGGGCGGTGGATCGATTCGGGAAGTGGGTGTATGCTTCAGCCACCTTCTCAGTAAGAGCACTGAATCACATGGCACATGTGATTTGGCTGCAGTGAGACCTAGTCAAGGAGATCACCGAGTATACCCCCGAGTCCATGTCGGCGGGAGATAAGATGTTTTCTGCTCGTATGGCCACTCTGAAGTCAATCGCTAGCACCTACATGCGTCTCATCTCCCATGCTACTTAGGGAACCGCTAGGGCAGCCAGTACAGACGTTGCCATCAGGCGACATGCCTGGCTCTGGCCATGTCAGTTCCCGGAACCCTTTAAGGCATTGTTCACCAATGCCCCATACAACGGTTCCTCCCTGTCGGTAAGCGAGACTTTGGTCCAGAGTGAGAAGGACGGCAAGACACCGTCTGCCATCGGGATCTGCCCCCCCAAAGATCCTTTTCTAGGAATCAGTGAGTGGCTAAGAAGATGTGGTTCTGGAAGTCTTGGGCATTTTCCCAGGAAACTCAGGACTCACCATCCCCTAGAGGCAGAGGGGGTTATGATAGATGCCACCCTAGAGGCAAGGGGGGATTTGAGAAATTATGGGTCTTAAGAACCGTTCTTGGACAGACCCGCACGGCAGCCCTGAAGGGCTGCCCGACTTCTCTTTTCTGGAGGCAGTCGGGGGCCGGTTCTCCCTACACCCAACACAAAAGGAGTCCATAATATATCGTTGGGTGTTGCAGTTCATATCCAGAGGCTATTCAATCCCGTTCTCAAACCACTCCTTCCAACGAAACGCCTCCCGGACATTCCACCCGCGCAAAGGGAGGATGCAGGATATTCATCACGGTGATGGCAGTAGCAGCAACTCACCTGAGGCATCAGGGTATTCAGGTTTTCCTTTACCTGGACTATTTGCCCCTCGCTGTCCCTTCCATGCATCAACTTTGCCAAGCCAGGGATTACTTTCTTCTCCTAGCACAGAGGTTGGGCATCACCATCATCATGCCTCCAGGACACTGATATGCAAACTGGTCTCGGATGGGGACCATGTGCCTTGGACTGTCCTTCCCTGTATGCTTATCCTCCTCTACCCTTGATACCAAAACTTCTTCAGAAAGCTTGCAGGCTGGGAAGCTTTGTGATCCTCATTGACCCATTCTGGCTTCGCCAAGTCTGGTTTCCCTCTCTGTGGTCTCATCTAGCAGCTCCATCATGGACACTGGATCCAGTTCTGGATCTCCTTTCTCATTCCTCAGGGATTTTCCATCCAGACCTAGACAGTCGAAAGCTCACAGCTTGGCTGCTCCAGTTCCCATGATTATTAGGACTCTTGGGTTATCTTCTCCCGTTAAAAGCATTCTGGTGGTGGCTCATAGGTGTTCTACCAGGAGGTTATACCATAGTAAGTGGAAACGTTTCTCTGTATGGGCTTCATAGCGTGCATTGGATCCCTTTATTGCTTCAGTTTCTGCAGTGTTGGAATTCTTGTTGGGGATTTTCCAACAAAGCACCAGTTTGTCCACAGTTAAAATCCAACTGGCTGCAATTTCTAACTTTCATGTGGGGGAAGTATGAATTTGTTGGCTTTTTCTAAACTTTGCAAGACCTTCCTTAAGGGTACCTTTCTTCTGAGACCCCCTGTGAAGGATCCTATGCCTCTGTGGGACCTTACATTAATGCTTCAGGCCTTAGTCTCCTCCCCTTTTGAACTTGCAGCTTTGGTAGATTTGCAGTTTCTGTCTTGGAAGACTGCATTTTTAGTCGCCATTACTTCTGCCAGGAGCATGTCAGAACTTCAGGCAGTATCAGTCAAGGTTCCTTATATGGTTTTACATAAGGATATTGTGTCTTTGCATACTAACCCATTCTTTCTTCCTAATGTAGCATCAGAAGCCAATATTAATCAGATGATCAATCTCCCAGTCTTCTTTCCAAATTATCAAAATAAGGGAGAATACAAATTACATTTGCTGGATGTACATAGACAATTACAATTCTATTTGGACAGGACAGAAGCCTTTCATAAATCTGATCACCTTTTCATTTCTTACTCAAAACCCTTTTTAGGGAAACCAGTCTCCAAAGTTACTATTCCCCACTGGATTTCCCAATATATTATTCGGGCTTATTCTGTCCAGGGACAGATAAAAGCACATTCTACCAGATCTATGGCTGCTTCAGCGGCCTTTTGTTCCAAAGTATCATTGGATGATGTCTGTTCTGCAGCTACTTAGTCCTCATCACATACCTTCATTTCACATTACAAATTGGACATCTTATCCCAGAACAGGGCATCCTTTTGCTTTGCCTTGCTCTGAAATATCCTTCCATGAGGGGCTCCCACAGGTTAAAGATCAAATGAAGTCAACTACTTCAGGTAAAGAAGTTATGTACACACCATAATGTTCCATATGAGTAGTTGTACTTCATTTGTCTTCAACCATCCCTCTTTCCTTCCCCCTACCTTTCCGGATTTGTTTGGGGACAACATAGATAATAGAAGATGGACACCTTCAAGATGTCCTTTGTCCTGCACTTTGTTTAGTGAGGCTTTTCTAATAGAGACAAAGTTCTTTGTTGGGTCAGATGTGTGTAATAGGTTGGACAGCAAACTTGTTCTGAAGGGTGGAAGGAGAAAGGGACGTTATGGGTAAGGGGAGGAGCTTGGATCAGATGCTGGTTATGCGGCAGAGTCGGATCCGTAACCCACAGGTTGAAGACAAATGAAGTACAACTACTCAGATGGAACGTTATGGTGAGTACATAACGTCTTTTTAAAGTAACTAAAAACATTTTTCTATGAGGAGAAATTGTTTATATCTGAAGTAGTTTACTTCATTTGGACTTCAACCTGTGGGTACCGGATCCATATCGGATCCAAGCCTGAAATTTCACTAGCATCTGCTCCGAGCTCCAAGCTCCTCCCCTTACCCATAATACATCTCCACTACCTTCAAACCCTCAGATCTCATTTGCTGTGGCTTGCCTGAAGCATCGTGATCCTGAGCTCCGAGTTTGTGAGTTGGGTTTTTGATTAAAAAAGCAGTTTTTTCATAGTTGTTTGAGAGTTAATTGTTAGTGTAGGTTTGCTCTCCTCCTCCCTTCGCTGGTGCATCATGTTTGTGTTTTTTCAGTAGTTTATCAGTGTTAGTGTGTGTTGCTTCCCCTCCCCCTCAGCATTCTGTGTGCCTTTGAGTGTGTGGTGAGTGGGTCCGAGTAGGAAAGTTTGTTTTTTTTCTTTTTTTCCTTCTCTTTTTGTGTCTGCTGTTTTCTTCTGTAGAGACATGGCTGACTCCAAGCCAGTTTTCAAGAGGTGCAGTAAGTGTGGCCACAAATTGTCACCAGCCAATGGCCACACTGTTTGCGTTATGTGCTTGGGTGTAGCACATTTAATTACTGACAGTACCAGTTGTGTGGGTTTTAAGGATAGACAGGCTAAGTTGGCCCTGAAAGGCCTTCTACCCACTACCGAGACGGTTGCGTCTTCCACTGCTTTGGTCACAGCAGCTGCTGTAGCCACGTCTCCTTCCTCTCTTGTCCTTGCTTCTCCTCCCTCCTAGGCTGAGACTCAACCTTCCGTTTCTAAGCCTGTGGACGTGGAGCGCAGAAGCGGCAGAAAGGAGAGAGCGCACAGGCCAGAAAAACATAAAAGGTCCCTGGACCTTTCTGCTTCTACTCCCGCCAAGAGTCCTTTTAGGATCCGTGACTCCACTCGGCTCCGATCTCCGAGATTTTCCCCAGAGCCAGAGGAGCAATGACCACCATCTAGGGCCTCGGTTCCTCGACCCACCAGGTCAGAGTTTGTGGCCTCGTCGAGGTCCACTCGAAGTTTATCTGAAGTAGACATGGGTAAAATGATGAGGAGGTTCATTCGTACTCTGATCCAGATAGGAGTCTTGCCCAGCCCCCTCTCCCTCTGGAGGGGGGAGCTTGCTTCCTTTCTTCACATTCTCCGATCCGTCCACCGGGTTCAGAGTACTTGGATCAGAGGATGGCCTTAGTCAGGGGGCCGGCGCTGACGGTACTTATTTCCTCAACACCAGCAGCTGCCTGGAAGCATGTCTGATCTGATCAGTTCTGATCCGAATGGCTCTCTGAGCCAGAGCCTGGGTGTCTGATCCGAGGGAGCGGAACCTTTTCCATCGGCTCCGATGTTGTCGTGCTAAGTTCCCCCCCTTGGAGCTCCGTGCACTTCGGGCCCGGCTCAGATTCTCGCATCGGATCCAGGGAGAGCAGTTTCATTAATGGTGGCCCAGGAGGCTCGTTCTCCCTCGGCGTTCGTGATAGAAAGGGTTCTCTCCACTGGATCGAGACCTTTGACTATTTCCTTGGACTCCGCCCCAACTCCCTCGGCTCTGTCTACGAATCCCATCGTTTTACCAGAGGGGACAGCCCATGCTCGAGGAGCCCCAGGTGGTTCCTCCTGAGGAACAAGTGGCTTGTGAGTTCCCCCCAGAGAGCCCCACCGGAGACGTGCCTCGCGAGCATACGTGTAAGAGGAGGCACTTGGACTCCCCTGAGTCCCACACTAAGAACACGGATTTGGATGATGGGGAAGGTTCCCCCAGATCACCTCCTGAAGATGTCTCCTTTGGAGACATCATGGAAATCCTACACCAGCAGTGAGGTTGGTCTGCCCCCAAACCTTCCTCTGATGAATCAGTGTTCCTGGAGGCTTTCAGCATGGGCCCTTCTACTTCCTGGGTGTCCCCTCCCGCAGATCCCCTGCTGGACCTGGTCAGCTCGAAGGCCTAGAAGGATCCAGACACTGTGGAACCAATCCCGAAACGTCCAGACAAGATCCCTCAGATAGACCAACGTGGAACAAGGGCTCCCCTGTAGACACTGGTGGTAGCAGCAGCCACTAAAAGGAACTAATTGTCCCAGTATTTAACCAAGCACCAGTTGTAGTGATGTGGTCTGATATATATAGCACTTTGTCTATTCTGTATCTTTACAAATTGTCACCAGCCAATGGCCACACTGTTTGTGTTATGTGCTTGGGTGTAGCACATTTAATTACTGACAGTACCAGTTGTGTGGGTTTTAACCTGGGCACTATTAAGGATAGACAGGCTAAGTTGGCCCTGAAAGGCCTTCTACCCACTACCGAGACGGTTGCGTCTTCCACTGCTTCGGTCACAGCAGCTGCTGTAGCTACCTCTCCTTCCTCTCTTGTCCTTGCTTCTCCTCCCTCCTAGGCTGAGACTCAACCTCCCGTTTCTAAGCCTGTGGACGTGGAGCGCAGAAGCGGCAGAAAGGAGAGAGCGCACAGGCCAGAAAAACATAAAAGGTCCCTGGACCTTTCTGCTTCTACTCCCGCCAAGAGTCCTTTTAGGATCCGTGACTCCCCTCGGCTCCAAATCCTTATCTGTTTAAAAACTTTCATTTGTGTCTCTAGTGCTTGCTGGCTGTAGGCTATTTTGTCCCACCGTCCCGCCCTGTTGATGTCTTGCTCTTATACTTGGTGGCTTTGCAGTTGCCCGTCCCTACTGTGACACTCCTCCCAGTCTAGTGTCATTAGCTCATTCTGCCTAATACAGAGAGAACATTTGATAAGGCCTTCTGTTCCTCCTTTTTCCCTTTCAAAAAGTAAAACAAAGCTTCTTTTTTTTTTCTTTCGCCTGAACCTCCTTGTGTTCTGACTGTGCTTCTCAAACATTTTGGAATTATACAGTATATTTCAGAGCATTTATTATAACGGTAATAGCCTTAATATTGCTACAACTCAAGTGCTCTAGGTTGCACTGCATCTGAAGTGTTTTTGTGTTTTAGCTGCTTTTCTGTATATATAGACTTTTCTGTTTCTTTTACTAAATAAGCTCTGTAAAGTTGTTTTATTGCATTTCTGCCTGTATTTCTGAGTTTTTTTTGCACTTTTAAAGTTTGTTTTTGCTTAGTTTAATTGGTAGGCTACACACTCAAGTGTGCTATCCGAATTAAAGCATTTACTGTGTTTCTGTACCTAATTTCTGCTACTTTATAAAAAAAAAAAAAAAAAAATATCCTTGTTTCCCGCCTTTACTGAACTAGAATAGTCCAGTCTTCAGGTATTGCTGATCTCTGGGCTGTGTCATAGTTCCTGTGTTGCCCATATCCTTATTTGGATAGGAGGAAGCTTCTTTGTTCACCAGTGAGAGTGGGGAGCTCTGAGCAGCCTATCTGTCCCTTGAGGACTGGTTCCAGCCCAGTGACCTGTAGCTTATGGGCCGTTTTGGGCCATTTCCTATCTCTTTCTAACCCCCTGCTTTAAAGAAAGCTTTAGCACTTTTGCTTGTAATTTAAAGTTTGTCCTGTTTTTTGCATTTACCTGTTGAGGCTACACACTCAAGTACGCTAGCCTGTGTCACATATTTACTGCATTTTCCTGCTATTTGTTGAAAAAAAGAAAAACAAAAACAAAAAAAAAATATTATCCTTGTTTCCCATCTTTCCTAACCTAGAGTAGTCCAAATACAGGCTTTGCTGTATTCTGGACTTTTGGAAAGTTCCTGTGTTGCCATTTCCTTTCTTGGATTAAGGGAGGCTTCTTTGTTCACCAGTGGCAGTGGGGAGCTTAGAGCAGCCTATCTATCCCTGGAGGAGTGTTCCCAGCACAAGAATCTGGTAGTCTACTGGCCATTTTGGGCCAATTTCTAGCTCTTTCAAATCCCCCTGTATAAAACCCGCTTTGGCAAGGTTTTTGTCCTTGTTACTACTCAGCCAAGCTCCTCGTGGTCCTGCAGAGTGGTGCTAGCAGCAGAGAGGCTAAAAGAGCGACTGCTAACCTGATAAGTGTTTTTTCCTGCTACTACCTGGGCGACTGTCCGATCTAGCTAAACTGCAAATATTTCTGCTTCTTGAACTGTTTTAAACTGCTTAAAGTTGTTTTTGCACCTGCACTTTTAAGTTTGTCCTGTTTGTTGCATTTACCTGTTGAGGCTACACACTCAAGTGTGCTAGCCTGTGTTACATATTTACTGCATTTTCCTGCTATTTGTTGAAAAAAAAAAAAAAAAAAAAAATTATCCTTGTTTCCCGTCTTTCCTGACCTAGAGTAGTCCAAATACAGGCTTTGCTGTATTCTGGACTTTGGAAAGTTCCTGTGTTGTCCATTTCCTTTCTTGGATAGAGGGAGGTTTCTTTGTTCACCAGTGGCAGTGGGGAACTTAGAGCAGCCTATCTATCCCTGGAGGAGTGTTCCCAGCACAAGAATCTGGTAGTCTATTGGCCATTTTGGGCCAATTTCTAGCTCTTTCAAATCCCCCTGTATAAAACCCGCTTTGGCGAGGTTTTTGCGCTTGTTACTACTCAGCCAAGCTCCTCGTGGTCCTGTAGAGTGGTGCTAGCAGCAGAGAGGCTAAAAGAGCGACTGCTAACCTGATAAAAGTGTTTTTTCCTGCTACTACCTGGGCGACTGTCCGATCTAGCTAAACTGCAAATATTTCTGCTTCTTGACTTGTTTTAAACTGTCTAAAGTTGTTTTTGCACCTGCACTTTTAAAGTTTGTCCTGTTTGTTGCATTTACTTGTTGAGGCTACACACTCAAGTGCGCTAGCCTGCGTTACATATTTATTGCAATTTCCTGCTGTTTGTTGCAAAAAAGAAAAAAGTTATCCTCGTTTCCCATCTTTCCTGACCTAGAGTAGTCCAAATACAGGCTTTGCTGTATTCTGGACTTTTGGAAAGTTCCTGTGTTGCCATTTCCTTTCTTGGATGGAGGGAGGCTTCTTTTTTCACCAGTGGCAGTGGGGAGCTTGGAGCAGGCTATCTGTCCCTGGAGGAGTGTTCCCAGCACAGGAATCTAGTAGTCTGTTGGCTGTTTTGGGCCAATTTCTAGCTCTTTCAAGTCCGCCTGTATAAAACCCGCTGTAGCTGCTTTGTGATTTTGTGCATAGCGCTTCATCGAGCAGCGCCGCTTATTTGGGTTTGAGCCTTGGAACTGATCTAGTTCTCATAATAAACACCCTATTCCTATGCTAAAGCCTAGCACTTGCTCACTAAAGCAATTACATAAGTCAGCACTAAAAAATTAAAAGCACTACACCCTCACAAACTCCCCTTGAGTAACTTGTTCCCCATTGGCCCTTTTTTTCAATTATAAAGGAATTCCCAATACTGTTCTAGCATGTCCAAAGGTCAGTTGTCAATCTCCTCTCCGGTCCAGCTGGTGAACCTGGAAATCTTGAGGCAATGTTACAACTGCCTAATGTACACAGACAACCCTCTCCTCCTCCCAACAAATTCCAACACATGTCAGAGATGCAACCATATAGCCAAACTGGAGGCTAAGCTCTCTCAACTCAGCACTGGCATAACCAGTCAGGAGGAGAAGGAAACCACACTCACTACAATTCCAGTCTCACATAGACCTACCACGACAGCAAACCGAACACATAAACACACAAAAACATACTTGGAGGCTCTAAATAAAAATCTGCCTAAGCAGCAGAGACCTCCAAAGCAGACACCCAAGCAACTGCTACCCCAAAACAAAACACATGCAACACATAGCTCACAAAGCCAGTGTGCCGAACAGTCACAGCCCTTAAGGCTAAACAACACACCTGATACACTTGTAATAGGTGACTATCATCAGGCACACTGACGTCCCGCTCACCAGGCTGAACAAGGAGAAGGTCACGGTGAGCTGCCTATCGGGTGCTAGGATCCGCCACATAACACAAGCTCTCAGGTCACTCCAAGGCAAGTACAAATATGACTCAGTCATTGTCCATGCTGGTGTGAATGACCTGAGACGTACCTCCCTGGACTACATGAAAAGAGACATAGAGGAGCTCTCTGGGCATGTAGCCCAGGCCGGTATGACCCTGACCTTGAGTAGCATCTTACCCTCACCAAGAATGATGCCACAGTATGAAGACAAGATTATCAATTTCAACAATTGGCCTAAGTATTGGTGTCATTCAAAGGGGATCCAATGCCTGTCAGCCTGGGATGACATGCTCGACAAGCCACGATGCTTCGCTAGGGACGGCTTGCACCTGTCACCCCTGGGCTTTCGGATATTGGCAAAGGCTCTTGCTACCCCCATAGTGCCTTTTTTAGGCAAGGCTCAAAAGACAAACCCACCTCCATAGGTATCACAAGGGATAAGAAACTAAGGGTAGTGCTACTCAACGCCAGAAGTCTAAACCTCAAGATGCACTCACTCGAAACTCTCCTTAGCATGGAGAACATCGATATCTGTGCAGTAACAGAAACCTGGTTCAAGGCTCTCAAGAGCACCCCAGCACTACCAGGTTATACCTCATACCATGCTTTTTGGCCCCAAAACTTGGACCGAACCACAAAAGGAGGGGGAATATTAATATTCGTCAAAGATACCCACACCTCCAGGTTGGTGGCACAGCACGAAGCATCAGAGACTATCCATGTGCAACTAACAGTGGGTAAAACTGCCTTCCAGTTTATAGCCTGCTACAGACGACCCTCCCAAACCCAGGAACCCCACTCGGCCTTCCTGAGAACACTGGAAAATATGAAGGTCTCTCCAAACACCATTATATTGGGTGACTTCAACTACCGAACCATAGACTGGGAGCATTACTCTAGCTCCAACACCCTAGCCCAAAGGTTCCTAGAATTTATAAACTCAAATGCTATGGAACAACTTGTTACCACTCCCACAAGAGGGGAAAACATACTGGACCTGATCATCACCAACATGGGGACTCTATGCTCCAGACCAGAAGTGTATCCCTCACTGGTAAGATCAGACCATAAACTAATCTCACTGGATATTCACATCCCAACCCCCCCCCCCCCCATGCCCAGAAAACCACAGTGAAAAACTTCTCTAAAGCAAATTTCACACTCCTCAAAACCGAGGTGGAATCCTTCAAAGCCCGCGGGCCTCTGGATAATACGGCCAAGACCACAAAATCCTTTATAAACGCATTCTATGAACACCTTCAGGAATGCATGGATCATGCAATCCCAAATAAAACCAAGACCCAATCCTCCAAAGGCAGACGTCCTGTCTGGTGGACCCCAGCCATAAACAAACTATACAATAGAAGGAGGAAGCTACTACATGACAGAGCAAAATCCCAAAAAGGGAAGGCATCTCTGATCAGTATTAGCAAAAACTACGGGCACTCATAAAATCGTCTTAAGGCCAGCTTGAGAGAAAAATTGCACAGGACACTAAGGATAATCACAAGGCTTTCTTTAGTTATGTTAGGAACCTGGGTGGGAATTCCCAGATATGCTCAGAATTAGTCCAAAATGACAAAAATACACGAACCCACAGACATTGCCAACATCCTAGCTGACAGGTTCAGCGCAAACTTCACTCCCACCAAAGGGCTAATATCTATCCCAGCAGAGTGCTGCCCCTGACATCTCAGATGCTCAGGTAAGAGCTGCCCTCTCCAAAGCAAGAAACACAGCATCAATGGGACCAGACGGTGTCCCGGGCTGCGTCCTACATGAACTCCAAGAAGAGCTAAACCCAAACCTAAAACTACTGTTCAATCTCAGCCTTACTACAGGATATGTACCCAAAGAGTGGCGTACAGCAACAGTGGTCCCTCTCCACAAAGGTGGTGCCTCAACGGATCCTGGAAACTATCGCCCCATAAGTCTCACTAGCTTGGTCTGCAAAGCTATGGAAAGGATCATCATGGACCTTATAAATAAAGATATTGGGGACCTACAGACACTGGATCCTACCCAGTTTGCCTTTAAGGGCAGATCCTGCCTCTTAAACCTGGTCAATTTCTTTGAAACAGTCACCAAGGCCATTGACAAGGGGAAGGTAGTCCACACAGCCTACCTGGACCTCGCAAAAGCCTTCGATACAGTACCCCACTCGGGCATTATAGATAAGCTCACCAGCTTAAATATAAACCCCTATGTCACTAGATGGGTTGCAAACTGGCTCAAGGACAGAACCCACATGGTTAGAATAGCTGGAGCCATGTCAGACTCCAAACCAGTTACAAGTGGCATCCCACAAGGCTCATTCTTGGGACCTCTCTTGTTCGGTATATATTTCTCGGAGGTACAGGCCAACATGGAAGGACTGTAGCTGACCAAGTTCGCAGATAACTGCAAACTGGGCACTATAATAGACTCTCCAGCTGACACAAGCATCCTCCAAAAGGGCCTCATAGAAACAGACAACTGGTGCCAGAGCCATGGCCTCAAGCTAAACGCCAAAAGTGTATAGTCATCCCTTTGGCAAAACAAAGTGCCCACAAATTACCACATAGGTGGTAATCCATTAAGTACAGAAGAAGTAATTAGGGACCTGGGGACCCAAGTTGATAGCAATCTCTCATTTGACAACCACGTGGCCAAAGTGGTTAGAAAAACATTTTATATAGCCCACCTAATCATGAAGGGATTCACATCTAGATCAGGGGAGGTCATCGTGCCTCTTTACTCATCCCTCATCAGGCCCATAATTGAGTACAATGCCCCTTTTGGGATGTACCTTACCAGACACCTGCAGCAACTGGAAAGACCCCAAAAGTACCTCACCAAGAGGATCAAGGGGCTCAAACAGATGCCGTATGCTGCCCGGTTAAAGAAACTCCAGCTCTATTCAGTGGCATACCGCCTGCTCAGAGGCGATCTGTGCCTGACTTATAAAGCCATGTCCAACCCGGAATTAATGGACATGCTGCACCTCAGAAAATCCAAATCCCATCGAGCTACACGCTCGAGGGGCTTAAACCTCAGCACTGAAATAAATAGGACATGCTGGAGGGACAGATTCATAACCCAGAGGCTCCCTTCACTCTGGAATAAAATCCCAGTCCAGGTTAGGCAGAGTCCGTCATTGACTCTCTTCAAGAGGAATCTTGATGAGTGGATGGGAGATCGTAGGTTTACCCTGGGTATCACTTCTGTGTCACTGTTAGACAGAAGCGCAGTATACTAACCTCGAAAAAGGGCATAGCAAAATTAATTTAAAATGGGTGGCGAAAGCCATACACACTCTGGCTAGGCTTATAAATGCCCTAGGGCAGATAGCCTAGTATGAACCTATGAACCTATGAAGCAACATTAAGTTGTGAAAGCGCTTCCCATTTGTCTTCTGCAATAAAGTACAGTGACTGATTTCCAGTGTGTAACTTTGGTGCCTTAATTTACTTTTGCTGTTGTTGTGTGTTTTGGGCACCTCAGTGTACCTGCAGCCGTTTGGTTTTTGCATCTTCAGTTCCTATTTTTTATTCGGCTAAGGACACACTGCATGTGGATATAATATGGACATGGATACCAACCAAGAATCATCTAATGAGCATAGTCGATTTTTAAAGCTTCTTGAAGTACCAGTGAATCCATTATTAAACGCTGACGTACAGGCAAATACAGTGGATATTGGTTCAGAGATGGAAAAAATGCTTGCGTTTCAGGCACAATATATGGGGCTAGAAAACCTTCTATATAAGTACAAACGACTGCAATGGCAAAGACTACACCTACAAGCTTCATTGGAAGCTAAAGTAATACCTCGAGGTCTATGTATCTTAAATATGCCAACTTATGGGAATACATATCCTGAACTCTTACGTAAGTGGCAAGAATTGAATTTATCTTTTAGCTCCAAGTATATGGAGCTCCTTGTAGAGTTTTTTACACCTCTTGAAACTGAGCTGAAAACTGAAATTGTGACACTAGAAAACCAGATATCTGTAACCTTTCCTGCTACCATTACCCTTAATAAAATGGGCCAGTTGCATGAAAGCATTAGTGCCTATGAGAAAAAGCTTCAAAATGTTAAATTAAATAAATTAAACAGAGATAAAACTGATTGTAGCAACAATAATGTCTTCTCATGGCCGAGAGACCGTATAAATAGAACCCCTTTGTATAATGCTGTTACAGTGAACAGAGGAACTAGTAGGACACTAAATACTGAGACACAGGCTTCCACTTCCTGTTTTAAAGCTGCTGAGATGAGGGAAAGCATGGCAATACAACAAACTGACCAAGAACATGTAAATTCTAGTGTTTCTACTCTCCAAGTTGCATCTTTTGCTTCTATAGTGAATGGGAATACATCTACATCAAATATGGATAAAAATTCGAAGTCAGAAGAACGAAGGAATGCAAACACTATAGGTAAGACTCCAATAGACACTTCACAAGCAAATGCTACAGATACTAGTGTTTTTTTAGAGAATTTGAAAGTGGGAGAATTCACTTTGAAAGCAGCTCTTCCTTTCAGAGCTCGAGCCAAAAGCAATCCCAATATGGGAAAGACAGCAAGGGAATATCAAATGGACAGAACTGCACACTTTTCAAAGAAAAGGAGGATGTAAAAACTGATCTTATTGTTAACATTTCTTCCTTTACTCTACCTAATGAACAAAACAGTTTGCTTAATAAGGGTTTGTCTTTTATACCTGCCGAGAAGGCAGATTTAACTGAAATGCTAACAGACTTGAAATTGCTTGGTAGGAATTTATCATTAAAATGCATGTTTCGTAATAATGAAAATGTCAATGTAAATATATACAAGAAACCTAGCACTTTTGTACCTCCCACCCCTTCAGGCATGCAAAGATTTTTAGATATCTGTGAAAATGCTTTTAATGAAGCTTATACTCCTGGTATAAGGCTGCACCTTTCATAATTTAAATACAGAAGAATATAGGGCTCTACATGAATTGCAGGATTTACATTCTCTTATTAAACAAGCAGATAAAGGTGGTAAAATTGTATTAATGGACAAAGATTTATATGTTAACCAGATGAAGGTTTTGCTATTAGATACTTGTACCTATCAAATGCTGACAAAAACAGCTGTAATTGCTATCACTGATAAAGTGTCTTTTTTAGTGTTTGATTTACTGATTACAGGATTTATTGATGAATCCTTATTCAATTATTTTTCAGTACAAAAACCTCTGGTTCCTAGGATTTATGGACTCCCTAAAATCCATAAACATCCCACGGTTCCTCCTTTACGCCCCATCGTATCAGGAGCAGGATGGTGCACTGAGCCTTTATCTATTTATGTAGAAGGCATTTTACATGAGTTCTTGGATAGTTGTTATACAGTTCTTAGAGACACAAAAATGTTTTTACAGCGGTTGCAAAATAGAATGGAAACCATTGATAATGATGAAGAATTTGTATTCCTTACCATGGACATTGAATCTCTTTTTACTAGTATTCCAAATGTTTGGGGTATTGATAGAATAAGAGAATTCCTCGATATGAATAAGAAGCTGACTACTAATAAGATTATGCTAGTCTGTGCACTATTGGAGATTATACTTGAAAATAACATTGTAACTTTTCAGGATCAATTTTTTCTACAGAAGATTGGTGTGGCTATGAGCACTTCGTGTGCAAATAGCTACTCCAGTCTATCACTAGTACGATGGGAAGAACAATATGTTTTGTCAGATGTTAACCCATTTTTTGGCTACATTCTCTGGTACGTCCGTTTCATGGATGATGTTTTTGTCTTGTGGAAAGGGCATGGTGAAAATATCAGTAATTTCATTGATTACCTGCATAGTACTACAGACTTTTTGAAGTTTACTTTTACTTTTTCTGATACATGTGTTGATTTCTTGGATGCGAGTGTCACCCTTACTGATTTAAAGCAGATAAGAACCAGTATTTATCACAAACCCACAAGAACCAATGCCTGTCTTCACAGGTCAAGCATGCACCCGAGACACATACCTAGAAATGTCCTCAAAGGACAAGTCTGTAGAACCCTACATCTACATAATAATGATGAAGAGGCAGTAGTTGCTTTAAATAAGTTACAAGACGAATTTCAAACAAGAGGCTATTCTAGCTCAGAAATCACTAGAGTGATAGCAGATGCATGGAAATTGAGATCTACAAGATGTAAACCATACATGAGCTCTTATTGTGCTGATACAAGTATACCTTATGATACAAGTATTGATAGAAATAAGTTTAAAATAGTGTTTAGATTTACAAGTGACATCAATAAGTATACGGAAATTTATTAAAAAGAATTGGCACTTATTACATGAAATACCAGGTCTGGTTTCCACAGTTGGTGACACCCCAAACTTCAGTTTTAGTAATAATGTGTCTTTAAAGCAGCGGCTCTGTAATAGAGAACATCAGTCTTTTAGAAAAAATCTCTCAAACAGGGCACCTTCCCGTGCAAGAATTGTGCTGCTTGTCAGCACGTCTACACTAAAAATGAGTACATTCATCCTGTGAAATGTTTTAAACTTTATACGAATAATTACTATGATTGTAAAAGTGTCGATGTTGTTTAGTTTTGTTTTTGCCAAGCATGCCATGCCTATTATGTAGGCAAAACAAATAGGAGTTTTAAAGAAAGAATGTTAGAACATATAAGGGACATACGGAACCAGAAGCAATCAAATGCTCTAGCTAATCATGTCCTGAATACAGACAGTAGTCATTGTTTTAAATTTTTAATCTTACAACAAATAGTAAGGACAAACAGAGATGGTGATGTAGAAAACCACACTGAAGAATTAGAACAACAATGGATCACTAAATTACAAGCAGATAGATATCCTGGTTTGAATGGCTGCACCTCATTAGTTCCTTACCTTAAGGCAAGGCGCCTTAAACACTAAATATGAGTTTTTTATATTTTTTTTATTTAACTATTATGGTTATATGTGCGCAAAATGTGTGTGTATATGTACATATATATATATATATATATATATATATATATATATATATTTTAATAACCATCAGGGATGACATTCCCCCTTTTTTAAATATTATTGTGTGTAAATACACACCTTTCTATATATTTTATGCATTTTTCTTATGGATATCGATATATGTTCTTATGTTAGTGGAGTAATATCTCTTTAAATTGTGATGTCATACTAATTGTTCTAGTATTTAACCAAGCATCAGTTGTAGTGATGTGGACTGATGAAGCAACATTAAGTTGTGAAAGCGCTTACCGTTTGTCTTCTGCAATAAAGTACAGTGACTGATTTCCAGTGTGTAACTTTGGTGCCTTAATTTACTTTTGCTGTTGTTGTGTGTTTTGGGCACCTCAGTGTACCTGCAGCCGTTTGGTTTTTGCATCTTCAGTCACTAAAAAGGAACTAGCCCAGGAGAGTTCCTCTGTTCACCCCCCCCCCCCCAACCAAGAGTCTCTGATGATGGCCCGCTTAGGGAAGCAGGTTTATGTGTCAGCGACCTTTTCCATCAGGGCGCTGAACTACCTGGCCCACATTACTAGACTACAGCACGACCTGGTCAAGGAACTGGCTGAGTCTCCCCCTAACTCCATGTTGCAGGAGGACAGGGAGACGTTTTCTGCGAGGATGGCCACTTTAAAAGCAGTTTCCAATATGTCCGTACGACTCCTTTCATATGCTACTAAAGGAGCGGCTAGGGCAGCTGGTTCTAGTGTCTCCATGAGGCGCAACGCCTGGCTCAGATTGTCAGTTTTCAGAACCTTTCAAGGCATCTTTTGCCAACGCCCCTTATGACAGCTCTACCCTTTTTGGTAAGACCGTCTAAGAGACTGTGGTCCAGAGTGAGAAAGATGGGAAGATACGGTCTGCCATCGGAATCCGCTTCTTGAACCTTCAAAATTCTTTTCCATTATTTCCAGGACACTCAGGACTGTTCTTCCCCCAGAGGCAGAGGGGGACAGGATAAACGCCAGCCCAGAGGCAGAGGTGGTCCGAGGAATTTTGGGTCTCGAGAACAATTCTTGAACAGGCCTGGACAGCAACCCTGAGGGGTTGCCCGACTGGTCTACTCTGGAGGCAGTCTGAGATCGATTGTCGTTGCACCTGGCGACATGGGAGTCCGTAACATCAGACCGCTGGGTGCTTCAGATCATATCCAGAGGATACTCAATCCCTTTTGTGGTTCCTCCCAAACCTCTCAAACACCTCCCAGCCATACAAACCTACGCAAAGGGGGAGGCGGCAGCACTGGAAATTTCCAAGCTGCTAGAGAAACGAGCCATTGAACCCATTCCCTCAGATCAGTCCAGATCGGGCATCTACTCCAGGTTCTTTTTGGTGCCAAAGAAAGTGTGGAACTTGAGGCCCATTCTGGACCTATCTACCCTGAAACTGTCAGTTGCCAAAGAAACATTCCAGATGGTCACATTACAGTCCATCATGCCGTGCCTGCAAGAGAGCGACTGGATGTGCTGTTTAGACCTCCAGGATGCCTACTATCAGATAAAGATGCACAGAAGCTCCAGGAGGTTCCTCTGCTTCCGGCTAGGAGTCAATCATTATCAATTTCGAGCCCTACCCTTTGGTCTCACCACAACCCCCAGGGTGTTCACCAAAGTGATGGCGGTAGTAGCAGCTCACCTGAGGCTTCAGGGGATTCAGGTCTACCCGTACCTGGACGATTGGCTCCTCATTGCTCCCACCAGGCGTCTACTTTGTCAAACCAAGGATTGTTTCCTAAACCTTGCACTTCACTTGGGGATTACAATCAACATATCCAAATCTCTTCTGAATCCTGTCCAGGTGATAGACTAATTGGGGCATGGATAGACACACTACAGTGTAAAATCTTCCTGACCACAGGGAGAGTTCGAAACATGAGGATGCACGTTTCCCTGATCTACCGTTCTCATTTTCCTTCGGCAGAAGCGGTTTTGAGGGCCCTAGGTTCTATGGCAGCGATCATAATGCTTCTTCCGTGCGCCCGGTTACACATGCGAGTACTACAGTGGACTCTAGCAGTGCAATGGTCCCTGTTGGATCTTCCATTGTTGTATCCAGTACACCTCAGTCGAGTCTGCAGGTCATCCCTTCTTTGGTGGATGTACTCTCCAGAAATCTTGGAGGGACATCCTTTTGTTCCAGCCCCTGTCCAAGCCACAGTGACCACGGATGCCTCCCAACTTGGGTGGGGGGGCATTGTTTGGGCAGGACAGTCCAACGCCTGTGGTCCCCTGTCAAGACCAGTTTGCATATAAATGTTCTGGAGAGGAGGGCGGTCATTTTGGCATTGCAGGCCCTTCATGCCTTTCTTCCTCTGGGAAACATTGAAATTCAGTCAGACAACATGTCGGTAGTCTGGTATGTCAGCAAACAGGGAGGGACCAGATCTTACCCCCTTTGTCTCGAGGCTATGAGAGTTTGGGAATGGGCGATCTCCACTGGTTGCTTTCTGATACCAACGCACATTCCGGGACGGTCCAACATCCTAGCGGACAGGTTAAGTCAGACTATACTGATGCCTTACGAGTGGTCTCTGAATCCTTCAGTAGCAGAACAGATCTTTCTGGAGTGGGGGTCAGCCTTGCTGCAGTCTCTTCGTATCTCCTTCCACCGTGAAGTGCAGCGAGTTCTTCGCTCTGAACCACCAGCCGGGGGAGTCCCCCAGAGATGCTCTAGTCCATGCTTGGCCTCCCGGTCTTCTGTATTCTTACCCTCCAGTACCTCTTATTCTGAGGTTTCTACAGAAAGCTTGTCGACTGGGGAGGAAAGTGATCCTCATTGCCCTGTTTTGGCCTCGCAAGGTATGGTTTCCCTTCTTTTGGTCTCATCATCTGGCTCCACCTTGGATCCCATTCAGGATCTTATTTCACACCCCTTGGGGGTTCCTCATCCGAGCCTGGAGAGTTTGAAGCTCACGGCTTGGCTGCTCCAGTTCCCCTAATTGCTAGGACTCCTGGATTATCCTCTTCAGTCAGGTCTTTTCTGGTGGCAGCTCATAAGTCTTCTGTTTCTGCAGTTCTCAACTTCCTAGCAAATATTTTTCAACAAGGAGCAAACTCTTCTACTATCAATGTTCAATTAGCTGCCATCTCTCATTTTCACATGGGTGAGAATTCTGCTTCTTTGGCCTCTTCCAGACTGTGTAAACCCTTTATTAAAGGTACTTTCTTAATACGACCCCCCCGGTCAAGGATCCTGTTCCCCCATGGGACCTTACTATGGTTCTTCAAGCTTTGGTCGCTCTGCCATTTGAACCTGCAGCAACCATGGATCTTAAGTTTTTGTCTTGGAAAACAGCATTTCTAGTGGCTTTGACCTTTGCCAAAAGGGTTTCAGAACTGCAAGCATTGTCTATTAAAGTTCCATATATGATTTTTCATAAGGATAGGGTTTCCCTTCGTACTAATCTGTCCATTCTTCCCGAGGTGGCATCACAAGTTAACATCAATCAGACCATTAACTTACCTGTTCTCTTTCCAAATTTTGCTAACAAAATGGAATACAGACTCCACTTGTTGGATGTTCATAGTTACGATTTTATTTTCACAGGACTAGAACCTTTCATAAATCTGATTAATTGTTTGTGTCCTTCTCTAAACCCTTTTTGGGTAAACCTATCTTTAAGGTTACTATTGCTAGGTGGATTTCCTTGTGCATCCTTCAGGTCTATAAGGATAAAGGTTTGTCTCCTCTGGGTCAGATGAAATCTCATTCCACTATGTCAATGGCTACTTCTGCGGCCTTTTGGTCGAGAGGCTTATTGGATGATATTTGTTCTACAGCTACTTGGGCCTCATCTCATACCTTTATTTCTCACTACAAATTGGATTTGATTTCTAGGAGAGCATCCTTTGGTTCCACGGTGCTCCGGAATATCCTTCCATGAGGGCCACCCAGGAGTTTAGCTGCTGGGGACTCTCTCACAGGTTGAAGACCAAATGAAGTAAACTACTTCAGATAAAGAAGTTATGTACTCACCATAACGTTCCATCTGAGTAGTTCTTCTTCATTTATCTTCAACCGTCCTTCCCTCCTTCCCCCTGGCCTTATCATATGGACAGCCTGTTTGGCTGAAGTTTTAAGGTGCATAAGGTGTTCTTTCAAGTCGGGTTCTCAGTATAAGTGGCAGCAAACTCGATCTGGGGTTAGAAGGTAGTGGAGGTGTATTATGGGTAAGGGGAGGAGCTTGGAGCTCGGAGCAGATGGTAGTGAACTTGCCAGCTTGGATCCGATACGGATCTGGTACCCACAGGTTGAAGACAAATGAAGTAGAACTACTCAGATGGAACATTATGGTGAGTACATAACTTCTTTTTTTTTTCTTTTGTGGGGCTGACATAGTGTTTTAAAGTGCTTTTCACTGATTTTTTTTTCCTGTCGAAAAAGAAGTAACTTTGTGGACTGGTAGTGTTAAGTGGCAATTGCTGCTTTTCTTCCCTGGGAAAGAGACACCAATTTCAGCTTGACCATGAAACAGACTACCAGTCCCTCTGTTCTTACAGCCACAAAAAAACAAAAATAGTTAAGCAAGCAGACTTTGTCACCACAGCAGGCTAGCAATTTGCCTGAGCTGCATGTGGGCGAGTCTTCTGGGTCCATTTGTTGTACCTCAGACCACTCATCTTTTACCCCAGATCCCTCTGGTATAACACCTACAGCCACAATGGACCTGCGGTTAGCCACATCCTCTGATGTTGTTGGGCAAGGGAGAGACGCTTTTGTTGGTCCCGGGAGAGGGAACAGGGAAGGTTTCTCTGTTGTATCAGAATGCCGTGCCCATCCCTGGGGAAGGAGCTGCTGCCATTAGTAAGATGGTTGGCTCAATTTTACCTGCCTATAATTGAATACAATGCCCCCTTTGGGATATGCCTTACCCGACACCTGCAGCAACTGGAGAGACCCCAAAAGTACCTCACCAAGAGTATCATGGGCTGCAAACAGATGTCCTATGCAGCTCGACTAAAGAAACTCCAGCTCTACTCAGTTGCTTACCGCCTACTCAGAGGCGATCTATGCCTGATGTACAAAGCCATGTCAGACCCAGAATTAATGGACATGCTCCACCTCAGAAAATCCAAGTCCCTTAGAGCTACACGCTCCAGGGACCTAAACCTCAGCACAAAAATAAATAGGACATGCTGGAGGGACAGATTCATTTCCCAGAGGCTCCCCCTCACTCTGGAATAGAATCCCAATTCATGTTAGATATAGCCTCTCGCTGACTCTCTTCAAGCGAAATCTGGACGCGTGGATGGGAAATCGCAAATTCACCCCTGGGATCTCTTCTGTGTCCCTGCTAGACAGAGGCACAGTAAACTAATCTTAAAAGGGTACCTTCTGTGACCTACTTTACAGAGGCGCACAGTAGGCTAATTTAATAGGGAGGCGGAAGCCAAATACACTCTGGCTAGGCTTATAAATGCCCTAGGGCAGATAGCCTAGTATCTACCTATGAACCTATAAAAAGAAAGTTTCCTGGAGTAGTTTACAGGGTCTGTCTGAGGGTTTAATTCAGGCTGTTGATCCATCTTGTAAAGTAGTTACTGGTAAAAGAAGTAGGGATTCCTCTTTACCTGAAGTGATTCAAGTTTATGAATCTGAACACTAAGATGCAGGTTTTTCCTCAAGTTTCTGATTTTCCATGCGGGGGGGGGGGGGGGGCATCTTTGTCTGAGACTTTTGCTAGAATGTGCCAGTGTTTTCAGTGGGACAACACTGAGGTTTCTCAATCTTTCAAAAAGTGCTATTAGTTGTTAGAGATTTTCCAGAACATACACCCAATCCTCATGTTCTGTTAGCTTTTCAAGATGTGTATGTTACTGCCTGCAATTTGCCAGCTGTCCCTAAAAAAGGCAAATAGGGTATAAGAAAGTTTCTCAGTCTTAAATTTCTATACACTATTCCCAAAACTGACCTAACAGCTACAGCTTTAGTTGAGCCCACTGCTGCTAAGCACTTGGTTAATTCTGGTAGTACTCATTTGATAACAATGGGACCATTGGTGGGTACAGGTAAAGTATACCTGCAGCTTTTATTTTCAGAATTTTGAATTGCCAGGCTCATATGTTAGTTTGTTCTGGCAAACTGAGAGAGTATTAAGAATGCTTTATCTGCAGTTTCGACTTGAGGAAAATATGCTTTAAATAACTAATGTTCTTCGTGTTTCACTGTTGCAGTCATTACATTTGGGTTATCCGCTTGCAGGTAGCCCTCAGTCAGCCTGATTCTACATCGGTTGCTGTCCCTTCTTCCATGACGTCAGGTCTTCAGGGGTATAAAACATGCAGCCGATGCCATTACATCAGCCTTTCTTGCCGTGTGGTGCCCGAAGCAGAAGCAGTTCGCAAGTACCGGTCGGCCGACTCCTGAAATGTTCGTTTTCGAGTTTCAGAACCAAAGTCTTCAACTAAAGCTAAGTACCCCATTGGGGAAACTTTTTCTTGCTCCTTTCCGATGTCAGTAAAAGTTAATAATTGCATTACTTGTGGAAAGCAAATACCTCAAAGATTTTCATTCGTACTGTATTCCTTGCCTAGGCCCTGACCACGATGTATCTTACTGTTGGTTTTGTGCTTTATTTAATCAGCGCACTATCCGTTGGTACATTTTTGCTTCTAAATATTTCGGTTCTCGGTTTAATTATCCAGAAATGTCGATGGCTAGCCGTCCGACTACCGGGATTCTGAAAAAATGCAAAGATAAAGACAGAGACAGGCCGCCGAGGTCCAAAACTGCTGACAACGCTTCACCTAAGCCAGTCGCTAGTTCGCCGTTACTCAGTGAGGTGCTTTCGCAGCCCCTGATACCCGCTACTTCTGATTCGCAGGCCTCTCCTGAGACCCATTCGGAGTATGCCGAGAAATGCTTCAACTATGGAACCCGCGGATGTCTCTACCTTGGATGGGTCCGGAGCCGCTGTGCAGGCACCGGCTTCTGAGGGTTCATTCAGGCCTACGGACTTGCATATTAAACCGACGCCTCCTTCTTCTCTTAGGCCTAAATCTCGAACCAGGCCTAAAAAAACTACACCCAGGCCACATGCTCATGCATCTTTGCCCAAAAAAACAAATGATAAGAATGGCTGAAGATCTAATAACTCTAATCAGGGGTAGCCAACCCCCCCCCTTTTCTAAGTGGCGTAGGACTGAAGTGGTTTATGAATCTTCTGACCAGGGTTCTGTTTTTCTGAGGGAGCATTTCCACCAGGAAAGCCAGGATTTTTCTGATTCAAAAAAGAGGCTTAGGGAGTTCTTACTCCTACCTCAGCATAGGCCTTTAGCTATTCCTCCTGTACTAGACATTGTTGATGGTGCTTTTTCGGAATCTAGTTCGGCCCTTGATTCCCTGCCTCCTGCTCCCAGTAAACCTGACAAAGTACTACAGGGTCCTTTTTAAAAATCATATTGCAGATCCAGAGACTATTTCTCAGGGGCCCAAGGGCATTAAGGCTTCTACTGCTAAAAATCCTACCCCTTCTGATAGAGACTCCAGGGCACTGGATAGATGGGGTAAGAAGGTCTGCACTTCTGTAACCTTGGCCATTAGGGCGTTAAACTGCCAGTTTCATATGTTAAAGTATCAGCAACATGTTGTTGGATTGCTTAAACAGAAAATGATGATTCCTGACTGTGTGGAAAATAAAGAATTACAGGATGTAATGCATTCTGCTGAACAAGTTGGAAAACATACTTTGCAATGTGGTTTTGATTCATTAGAGGCCTCTTACAGGGCTGCTGTTACTGGGTCTGTGCTCAGAAGGCATGCTTGGCTTAAGGAACAATCTTTGCCTGATCATGTTAAAGCTAAATTGTTGGATGCTCCCTTAAATCAGGACCGCCTGTTTGACAACAAGGCTGAGGAAGTTCTTAAAAAGATGGAAGATCAAGCTAAATCTGTGCAAACTGTTAAAGATTTCTTACAAGTTCAACCTCCTAGATTTAGTAGGCACTGGCCCTCTAAGAAGTGGTCCTTTCCAGCACCTTCCAGGTCTTCTCAAGCCAAACCCGGACACAGCAAAAACCCCAGGTTTCAGTCCCAGGGGAGACACAGGACTAAGCAGTGGGGGGCCTCCACTTCCAAATCTGGGAGTAATAAGACACCCCCCTGTGGTAAACTGTCTCAGTGACTTCCTTTTAAAATTTCCAAGCATTTATCAACTGACTGCCCCTTTGGGAAGGAAGATTGCTCTTCATGCAAAGAACTGGGAACTCATTACCCAGGACAAATGGGTTTGAAATATAGTGTCCCAGGGATACAGATTTCACTTCCACATGTTGCCAACACCAAGCAGGTGGCAGGACCTACCCCCAAATCAGTGGGCAGAGGCCCCAAACAAGTACCGTCTCTCCTAAGCATGGAGGCTATTCAGCTGGTACCAGAAGAAGAAAAGGGACAAGGTTTCTACTCGAGACTTTTCCTGGTACCCAGAAAAGACAATTAGTGGATGTTCATTGTGTTAAACTCCTGCAGTCATCACACTTGGGTTATCCTGCCGTCAGGCGGTCCCGCAGTCAGCCAGAGTTCCAAAGTCTTGGTCCAGTGTCGGTTGCTGTCGCTTCTTCCCTGACGTCAGCGCGCCAGGGGTATATAAGATGCATCCGACACCATTTTCTTCAGTCTTTCTTACCGCGCGGTGCCCGAAGCAAAAGCAGTTCGCAAGTGCCGGTCAGCGCATTCCTGATATTTTCGAAGTCGAATTTCAGATCCGAAGTCTTCAATAAAGCTAAGTACCCCGTTGGGGAAACTTTTTTCTTGCCTCAGACCGATGTCAGAAAAAGTTAATAATTGTATTTCTTATGGGAAGCAAATACCTCAAAAGGACTTCCACTCTTACTGCATTCCATGCCTAGGCCCTGATCACGATGTCACTAGTTGTCGGTTTTGTGCTAGATTTAACAAACGCACTAGAAAACGACGTTTTGATTTTGCTTTGCACTACTTTGGCCGAAGGTTCAATTATACAATGCCGTCGGAACAACCGACGACCGCAATTCATAAAAAACGCAAAGACAGGAATAAAGACAGGCATCCGAGGTCCAAAACCAACGACGAAGCCTCTTATAGGCCAGTCGCCAGTTCGCCTGTTCTCAGTGAGGCACTTTTGCAGCCCCTGACACCCGCACAACTAGGCCTCTGGAAACTCAAGGTATTGGGCCTATGGAAACTAATCCCTCAGATGGGTCCGGAGCCGCTGAGCAGGCTTCGGCTTCTGAGGGGGTTTTTAGACCTTCACAACTTACCATTAAAGCAACAGCCAAGACAAAAACACCATTAAAGACAAAGAAGCAAGTACAGCATTCTCCTGGGCAGTCCTCCATGCCTAAGAAACAGATGCTCAAAATGGCCGAAGACCTCATTACTCTAATCAGGGGTTCCCATCCCCCTCCTGAGAAAAGGCCTAGGCAGGATACAGACTATGATTCCTCTGATCAGGTTTCCATTTCGTCTGATTCCTCCCCAGAACAGGGATACTCTCTACCCCCCCTATGAAGACTCTGATGCTGAAGAATCTATCCCTGAGGATTACTCTTTTGGGGAAACTTTACATACCATGAGGGAGCATTTCCATTGGGAAAGTCAGGATTATTCAGAATCCAAGAAAAGGCTCAGGGGCTTCCTTTTATTGCCTCAGCACAGGCCCCTTGCTATTCCGCCTGTGTTAGATTTTGTGGATGATGTGTTCTCTGAATCCAGCTTATCTCCTGATTCTTTGCCCCCCTGCACCAGCCAAGCCAGATAGGTACTATAGAGTCCCTGACTCTCACAAGTTTCTTTATAAAAACCCTTCTGCTGACCCAGAAACCATTTCCCAGGGTCCCAAAGGGGTTGAGGATTCCATTGCAAAAAATCCAGTCCCCTCTGACAGAAATTCTAGAGCATTGGATAGATGGGGGAAGAAAGTTTACACTTCTGCAACTTTAGCAGTAAGGCCTTTAAATTGCCAGTTTCACATGCTTAAGTACCAACAATGTTTGATGGCTCAGTTAAAATAGAAAATGCTTACAAGCTCAGAAGCTCCTGACTATAAAGAAATGCAGGATTTATTGCATGCAGTTGAACAGGTGGGAAAGCATACACTGCAATGTGGTTTTGATTCTTTGGAGGCCTCTTGTAGAGCTGCAGTTACAGGTTCTGTGATTCGAAGACATGCTTGGTTAAAAGAACAGAGTTTACTTGACCATGTTAAGGCAAAATTATTGGATGCTCCTTTACAGCATGACACCTTGTTTGGTGTTAAGGCAGAAGAGGTGTTAAAGAAAATGGAGGATAAAGCTAAATCTATGCAAACAGTCAAAGATTTCTTACAGGTACAGCCACCTTGATTTAGCAGAAATTGGCCTACAAAGAATTGGTCCTTTCCAGTGTCAGACAGACCACAGAGAGGCAGATACAGATACCCAAGAGGCAGATCTCAACCCCAAGGCTCTTACAGACGACAATGGGGCACCTCAACCCCAAAAGGAGGTGAGGACAAGTCTCATCCTTATAGGAAACAGTCCCAATGACTTCCCCCTTCGTATGCCAAGCACTTCCCTTTTGGCAGCCCCCTTAGGGGGGAAACTTGCACTTTTTTCTCAAAATTGGCAAACAATCACCCAAGACAAATGAGTTCTGAATATTGTGTCTCAAGGTTGCAGGTTCCACTTTCACACAAAATCAATGGGCAGTGGCTCAAAAACAAAATTCAGCCCTCATGGACATGAGAGCTATTCAAAAAGTACAACAGCAGGAACAAGGACAAGGATTTTACTCAGGACTCTTCCTGGTCCCCAGAAAGGACAAACCCTGGAGACCCATACTAGACCTTTCAACTCTAAATACTTAACTGGATGTTCCGAAATTCAAAATGTTGACACTACAGCAGCTTCTTCCCATGCTGTGCACGAAGGCTTGGCTTGGTACTTTGGACCTCAAAGAGGCATACCTGCATGTCCCTATCAGACAAGATTGCAGAAGATACCTCGGATTCAAAGCTGGTACAATGCACTACCAATTCTCTGCACTGCCCTTAGGCTTATCTACTGCGCCCAGGCTCTTTACAAAGTGCCTGGCACCAGTAATTGCATTTTGCAGACAAAAAGGAATTCAAATATATCCATACCTGGACGACTGCCTCATTCAAGCAGAGAGAAAGGACATTCTTCTAAAGCATCTGGCATTTGTAAAAAGGTTGCTAATTTCTCTAGGGTACACAGTAAACGAAAAGAAGTCAAAACTAGTGCCCTCACAACAGATAATATTCCTGGGTGCCAGCTTAAATACAACGGCCCAGATGGCTTATCTCACGCCAGACAAACAATTACAACTGACTCAATATTTTAAATTGCTGGCAAAAAAGTCCCATCTCCCTGCAGAAAAATTCTGCAGGCCCTGGGATTCATGGCATCCTGCATACTACTAATTCCATATGCCAGACTGCATATGAGGAAATTACAATGGTACCTAAAAAGTGTTTGGACTCAACACTCTCACAGTTTAGAAACAGTAATACCAATAATTCCCTGCCTACAACAGGAGTTTCGATAGTGGCCACAGGCATGTCACCTCAACAAGGGTCAGACTTTCACTCTACCCACAGCCAGGCAGACTCTAACAACAGATGCTTCAGATTATGCCTGGGGGACACACATGGCAGGAAAATGTATTCAGGGCAAGTGGACCACAGACCAAATGCATCTTCACATCAATCAAAAAGAGATGTTGGATGGTCAAAATGCCCAAACAGCTTTCAAGGACCTTCTGCATCCAGGACAATTATTATTAAAGACAGACAACACCACAGTAATGTGATGCATAAACAAGCAAGGAGGCACTCATTCTTATCCCCTATGCAGGCAAGCCATGACCTTGTGGAACACAGCTCTAACTTATCAACTTCATCTGCAAGCACTATTCCTGCCAGGAAAGAAAAATACTCTGGCAGACGATCTAAGCATAAATATCATGGACACTCACGAATGGAAATTGAATCCACAAATCTTCAGCATGGTAACGCAAAAATGGGGGGTGCCCAGACATAGATCTTTTTGCCTCCCCACTGAATTGCCAACTACAGAAATTCTGCACAAGGACTTACCACACACAAGCATGGAAAGTGGATGCTCTTTCGTTCAGCTGGAAAAGCCTAAAAGTTTATGCCTTCCCACCACTGCCTCTCCTTTCAAAGGTACTCCTAAAAGCCAGACAAAAAAAACACAGATGATCCTGATTGCTAAACACAGATGATCCTGATTGCTCCCGACTGGCCACGCCAGCACTGGTACCCAATCTTAAAGAACTTAGCTCAAGGCCCACCATGGATTTTGCCTCAAACTCCACACCTTCTGACTCAACAAAACAATCAGATCCTGCACGGTCAGCTCAAAACCCTAAGCGTGGCTGCATGACAGATTCATTAGTCAAACAGGCAACACCTCTCTCTAAAGCTGTTATGGATGTCATTTTGGAGGCCAGGAGGCCTAGCGCCAGGAAATCTTACTCAGAAAAATGGAAGAGATTCTGTGCCTGGAACCAGGCTCAAAGCCTTGACCCTCTTGCCCCAAACATTCCTCAGATTTTACAATACTTAACTGAGATGCTGGACAAAGGCCTATCCTTCTCATCAATTAAGATCCACGCCTCTGCCATTTCAGCTCATTACAACACGGATCCTCCATTATTCTCTCATCCCTTGCTAAAGCAGTACCTCAGAGGGGCTAAAAACATAAGACAGCCCCGGAGAGCACCAACACCAACTTGAGACCTCAATTTTGTTTTGGAAAAACTGACCTTGCCACCTTTTGAGCCAGCCAATACAGCCAATCTACAATTTTTATCATGGAAAACAGCTCTGCTCCTGGCAGTAACTTCAGCACAAAGAGTCTCAGAGCTACAGGCATTAATGGCAGTGGAACCTTTTATAATATTTAATCAAGACAGGGTTTCTTTAAGGACAAACCCTACCTTTATGCCAAAGGTGGTATCTAGTGTGGCTCTTAACCAAACCATCCATTTGCCAATTTTTTATCCAAACCCCCAGAATAAAGGGGAGAAACTTCTGCACTCTTTGGACATACACAGGCAATTAAGCTTCTACTTGGACAAAACAAAAGCTTTCAGGAAAACTGAGCAACTGTTTGTAGCATATGCTGCAGGATCACAGGGCAAGGCTATCTCAAAGCAGACTATTTCCAAATGGATAGGACACTGTATTCATTACTGCTACACACAGCATGGAAAATCAGTCCCTAATAACATTAGGCCACATTCTACCAGAGCAACAGCCACTTCAACATCTTTTCTCAGAGGAGTACCAATCAAGGAAATTTTGGAGGCTGCAACTTGGAGTTCAGTGCACACCTTTACCAAGCATTACCACTTGCCTCTTTACTCTAAATCCAGAGCAGGATTTGCCACTGCAGTTCTGCAGGGCCTCATAGCCAATCCTAACTCTTTATAGACCAGCCACCCAACCTTAGCTTTGGGATTCTACCCAAGTGTGATGACTGCAGCAGTGTAACACGATGAACATAGTACAGTTTTGTACCTACCATAAATGTAGATGTTTGAGTGTTCACACTGCTGCAATCCAGGTTACCCACCCTCCATCCCCTCTCTCTTAGCTGGACTTATCTATACCTTTCTGTCCTATACGACCTTTGTGGTGTATTTGCTGGTAACTGAAGCTATTGTTTTTATTTTTTTTATATATGTTTTATTAGCAATATGCATTGCCTACCTGCTTGAGGGCACCTGACATCTGGGGCAAGAAAAACTGAAGAAAATGGCGTCTGATGCATCTTATATACCTCTGGCATGCTGACGTCAGGGAAGAAGCGACAGCAACTGACGCCGGACCAAGACTTTGGAACTCTGGCCGACTGCGGGACTGCCTGACGGCAGGATAACCCAAGTGTGATAACTGCAGCAGTGTGAACACTCGAACATCTACATTTATGGTAGGTACAAAACTGTACTTGTCCTATCCTGGACCTGTCTACTATAAACACTTTTTTGGAGATTCCAAAATTCAAGATGTTGACTCTTCACCAATTACTTCCTATGCTAGGCAAAGATGCCTGGTTGGCAACACTAGATTTAAAAGAAACATACCTGCACATCTCAATCATGGAATCTTGCAGAAGATACCTATGCTTCAAAGCAGGCTACACGCACTGTCAGTTCTCTGCACTGCCCTTTGGCTTATCTACTGTGCCCAGGGTATTCACAAAGTGCCTAGCTCCAGTTATTGCATTTTGCAGGCAGAAATATTCAAATACATACATACCTGGATGATTGTCTAATTCAGGCAGAAAGCCATGACATACTTTTGAATCATCTGGCATTTGTACAAAAGGTGCTAATTTCTCTGGGGTACACTATAAACGAAAAGAAATCACATCTTGTACCCTGCCAACAAATTGTATTTCTGGGAGCAAGCTTGAACACAACTTCCCAGATGGCTTTCCTCACGCCAGAGAAAGAAGTTCATTTCACAGCTTACTTCAAACTAATGGCCACAAAGACCCTGCTGTCTGCAAGACAAATACTGCAAGCCTTGGGGTTCATAGCCTCTTGCATTCTTCTAATTCCATATGCAAGACTGCATATGAGGAAACTACAGTGGTATCTAAAAAGCCTATGGTGTCAACATTCTCAGGATCTAGAAGCAATGATTTCTATCATACCTTGCCTACGCCTAGAGTTCCTTTGGTGGACAGAGGCCTGCCACCAAAACAAGGGACTACCTTTCACACCACCCCCTGCCGCCCAATCCCTAACAGACTCATCAGATTATGCATGGGGGGCTCACCTGGCAGGGAAGTGCATTCAGGTCAAATGGAACCCAAGTCAAATGCACCTGCATATCAATCAAAAAGAAATGTTATCTGTACAGAATGCTCTGACAGCCTTCAAGGACCACATTCTTCCAGGACAACTAATGGTTAAGACGGACAACACCACTGTTATGTGGTACATAAGCAGGGGGGTACACATTCTTACCCCCTCTGCAGACTAGCCATGGCATTGTGGAACACAGCCTTGAGCTACCAAGTGCACCTACAAGCTCAATTGCCAGGAAAATTAAAATACCCTGGCAGATGGACTAAGCAGAAACCTCATGGACCCACATGAGTGGAAACTGGAACCAAGGATTTTCTACATGTTGACAAGCAAATGGGGGAGCCGAAATATAGACCTGTTTCCCTCTCCCCAAAACTACTAATTGGACAGATTTTGCGCAAGGACTCCCCACAAACAAGCCTGGAAAGTGGATGCTCTGTCCTTCTGCTGGAAAAACCAATCAGTCTATGCCTTTCCCCCTCTGCCTCTGCTCTCCAAAGTACTACTAAAAATTAAACAGGACAAACCAAGGATGATTTTGATTGCTCCAGACTGGCCATGCCAACACTGGTACCCCCTCCTGCGCAGTGTGTCACGGTTATCCCCATGGCACCTTCCTCAGACTTTCTTCCCTGTTGTCTCAGCAGGAGAACCAGATTCTGCACACTCACCTTCTAACACTGAACCTAGCAGCCTAGCTAATTACCTAATCTCTTCTGTACCATCCCTCAGTAAACCTGTGATGGATATCATTTTAGAGGCAGGAAGGCTAGTACTAGAACATCTTATGCTGAAAAATGGAAAAGATTCTGTGCCTGGAACCAATCTCAAGGAATGAGCACAGCAGCACCCATTTTACCTCAGATTTTACAATACTTAACTGAGATGCTTCACAAGGGCCTTTTTCCTCCATCAAAATTCACTCCTCAGCCATTTCAGCTCATTATAACACAGAACCTCCCCTCTTATCTCACCCACTGCTCAAGCAGTTCCTCAGAGGGGCAAAACATTTGAGACCACCCAGGAGAGCTCCAACCCCAGCCTGGGACCTTAACTTTGTTTTGGAGAAACTCACTCTACCTCCTTTCGAGCCATCTGTTACTGCAGACTTAAAAATTTCTTTCTTGGAAAACAGCTTTCCTTTTAGCAATCACTTCAGCAAGAAGGGTATCTGAATTACATGCCTTTATGGCAGTGAAGCCTTTCATCATCTTTCATGCGGACAGGGTGTTCTTCAGAACCAATCCATCCTTCATGCCCAAGGTGGTATCCAGTGTGGCTCTTAATCAGTCCATTCATTTGCCAACCTTCTTTCCCAAACCACAGAACAAAGGGGACGGATACTGCATTCTTTAGATGTGCACAGACAACTTAGATTTTACTTGGACAGGGCTAAACCTCAAAGGAAATCTGAACAACTGCTGGTGGCATTTGCTGCAGGGGCAGAGGGGAAGGCTATTTCAAAGCAAACCATTTCTAAATGGATAGGCCATTGCATTAATTTCTGTTAAGCACCATGGGAAACATATCCCACAGGGGATCAGACCTCACTCCACCAAGGCTGCATCTACCTCTACCTCTACAGCCTTTCTCAGAGGAGTCCCTACCAGGGACATCCTAGAAGCTGCTACCTGGAGTTCTGTACATACTTTCACCAACCATTATCATTTGGCAATTTTCTCTAAATCCAGAGTTGGATTTGCCACTACAGTCTTACAGGGCCTTATAGCTGGTCCTAATGCTATCTAAATTCCTCCTCCCAACCATAGCTTTGGGAATCTACCCAAATGTAATGACTGCAACAGTGAAACACGAAGAACATAGTACAGATGTTCATTGTGTTTCACTGTTGCAGTCATTACTCCTGGGTTGTCCTGCTGGCAGGCTACCCGCATTCGGCCTGAACTCCAAAGTCCTGGTCCGGCGTTTGTTGCTGTCGCCTCTTCCCTGACGTCAGTGCACCAGGGATATAAAAGATGCAGCTGACGCCATTTTCCTCGGTCTTTCTTGCCGCGCGGTGCCCAAAGCAAAAGCAGTTTGCAAGTGCCGGTCGGCCAACTCCTGCGATTTTCAAATCCGAATTTCAGAACCGAAGTCTTCATTAAAGCTAAGTACCCCGTTGGGGAAACTTTTTTCTTGCTCCAAACCGATGTCAGAAAAAGTTAACAATTGTATTTCTTGTGGGAAGCAAATACCTCATAAGAGTTTTCATTCTTACTGTATTCCTTGCCTAGGCCCTGACCACAATGTTGCTAGCTGTCGGTTTTGTGCTAGATTTAACCAACGCACTATTAAGCATCGGTTCGATTTTGCATTTCATTACTTTGGCCGAAGATTTAACTATATAATGCCATCGGAACAGCCGATGACCGGAGTTCACAAAAAGCATAAGGAAAAGGATAGGCATCCGAGGTCCAAAACCGACGATGAAGCCTCCGCTAGGCCAGTCGCTGGTTCTCAGTGAGGTGCTTTCACAGCCCCTGACACCCGCTACCTCAGAGCCACAGGCCACTTCAGACTCTCACGTGGAGCCGACTGGGCCTCTGGATACTCAAGGTATTGGACACTCGGAAACCATTCCCTCAGATGGGTCCGGAGCCGCTGAGCAGGCATCGGCTTCTGAGGGTGTCTTCAGACCTACACAATTATATGTTAAGCCAACTTCAGCTTCAAAGACAAAGACTAAAGCAGTTCTAAAGTCAAAGAATCAGGTACAGCATTCTCCTACTCAGACTACCATGCCTAAAAAACAGATGCTTAAAATGGCCGAAGACCTAATTACTTTGATCAGGGGTTCCCATCCCCCTCCTGATAAGAGGCCTAGACAAGAGACAGAATATGATGCTTCTGATCAGGTTTCAATTTCCTCTGATTCCTCTTCTGAACAGGGATACTCTCTTCCTCCCTACGAGGATTCTGATGCTGAAGAATCCATTCCTTCAGCCTCTCCTCCTGAGGATTATTCTTTTAGGGAAACCTTGCATACCATGAGGGAACATTTTCACTGGGCGAGCCAAGATTATTCAGAATCTAACAAAAGGCTCAGAGACTTTCTTTTACTACCTCAGCACAGACCTCTTGCTATTCCACCTGTTCTAGACATTGTAGATGATGTATTTTCAGAGTCCGGCCTGTCTCCTGACTCCTTTCCCCCTGCACCTGCTAAGCCAGACAGATACTACAGGGTCCCAGACTCTCATAAATTTCTATATAAAAACCCCACTGCTGACCCAGAAACTATTTCTCAGGGTCCCAAAGGGGTCAAGGCTTCTACTGCAAAAAACCCTGTCCCCTCTGATAGGGATTCTAGGGCACTGCACAGATGGGGGAAAAAAGTTTACACTTCTGCTACCTTGGCTATAAAGGCTTTAAATTGTCAGTTCCATATGCTTAAATATCAGCAATACTTAATGTCACTGCTTAAACAGAAAATGTTGTCAAATTCTGAAGGTTCTGTTAACAAGGAAATGCAGGATTTATTGCATGCAGCTGATCAAGTGGGAAAGCATACTTTGCAATGTGGTTTTGATTCATTAGAGGCCTCTTGCAGGGCCGCAGTTACGGGTTCTGTCATTAGAAGGCATGCTTGGTTAAAGGAACAGAATCTGCCTGATCATGTTAAAGCAAAATTATTGGATGCTCCATTGCAACATGATACTTTGTTTGGTGTTAAGGCAGAAGAGGTGTTGAAGTAAATGGAGGATAAAGTGAAATCCATGCAGACAGTTAAGGATTTCCTACAGGTACAGCCACCCAGATTTAGCAGGAACTGGCCTATAAAGAATTGGTCCATTCCAGTGTCAGACAGGCCGCAAAGAGGCAGATATGGACGTTCCAGAGGCAGATCTCAGCCCCAAGGCTCATACAGCCCTAAACAATGGGGTGCTTCTACCTCCAAAAGTGGAGAAGACAAGTCACAACCATACAGGAAACAGTCCCAATGACTTTCCTCTGCCAGACCCAAGCACTTATCTTTTGTCAGCCCCCTTAATGGGAAAACTAGCACTTTTTTCACAAAATTGGCAAATGATTACCCAGGACAAATGGGTCTTGAACATAGTGTCCCAGGGCTACAGGTTCCACTTTCACACGCTGCCAATGTCAAAAGGTATACCAGACCTGCCACACAAACAATGGGCAGAGGCACAAAAGCAAATTTCATCCCTCATGGACATGAGGGCCATTCAACAAGTGCCACAGCAAGAGCAGCGGCAATGATTTTACTAGAGACTTTTCTTGGTGCCAAGAAAGGACAAAGCCTGGAGACCAATACTGGACCTGTCTATACTAAACACTTTTCTGGATGTTCCAAAATGCAAGATGTTGACTCTACAGCAGCTATTGCCTATGCTGGGCAAGAAGGCTTGGCTTGTAACTTTAGATGTAAAAGATGCATACCTGCATGTCCCAGTCAGACAATCTTGCAGAAGATACCTCAGATTCATAGCTGGCTCAATGCACTACCAGTTCTCTACACTGCCCTTTGGCTTATCTACTGCGCTCAGGGTCTTCACAAAATGCCTGGCACCAGTAATTGCATTTTGTAGACAGAGGAATTCAAATATATCCTTACTTGGACGACTGCCTTATTCAAGCAGAGAACAATGACATTCTTCTAAAGAATCTGGTGTTTGTAGAAAGATTACTAATTTCCCTAGGGTACACATTAAACGAAAAGAAATCAAAACTAGTACCCTCTCAAGAGATAATATTCCTGGGTGAAAGCATAAATACAACTGCCCAGATGGCCTATCTCACGCCAGACAAACAAAGGCAACTGACTTCTTACTTCAAAAAGTTGGCAACAAAGACCCAGTTATCTGCAAGGAAAATCCTGCAGGCCTTGGGCTTCATGGCATCCTGCATTCTGCTAATTCCATATGCCAGACTGCATATGAGGAAACTACAGTGGTATCTAAAAAGTGTTTGGACTCAACATTGCCACAGCCTGGAAACATTAATTACCCTCATTCCCTGCCTGCAACTGGAGTTTCGATGGTGGGCACAGGCCTGTCACCACAACAAGGGTCTGCCATTCACTTTACCCACAGCAAGGCAGACACTGACAATGGATGCATCAGATTATGCCTGGGGGGGGCCCACATGGCAGGAAAATGTATTCAGGGCACATGGTCCGCAAGCCAGATGCATCTCCATATCAATCAAAAAGGGATGCTAGCTGTTCAGAATGCCATGACAGCTTTCAGGGATCTACTTCATCCAGGACAACTACTGATAAAGATGGACAATGCTACAGTCATGTGGTACATAAACAAGCAGGGAGGCACACATTCCTACCCCCTCTGCAGACTAGCAATAACCTTGTGGGGACACAGCATTGACTTATCAAATTCACCTGCAAGCACAATTCCTGCCAGGAAAAATAAATACTCTGGCAGACGAACTAAGCAGGAACCTCATGGATCCCCACGAGTGGAAACTGGATCCACAATTCTTCAGCATGATAACAAGGAAATGGGGATGCCCAGACATAGATCTATTTGCCTCCCCTCACAACTGCCAATTACAGAGATGTTGCACAAGGATTTATCACAAACAAGCATGGAAAGTGGATGCCCTATCCTTCAGCTGGAAAAACCTAACAGTATATGCCTTTCCTCCACTGCCTCTCCTTTCCAAGGTACTTTTAAAGGTCAGACAAGAGAAGCCAAAAATGATACTGATTGCCCCAGACTGGCCACGCCAGCACTGGTACCCAATCCTAAAGAGCTCGTCTCAAGGTCCAGCATGGATATTGCCTCAAACTACTCACTTACTGACCCAACAAAACAATCAGATCCTGCACAACCAGCTCAGGACCCTAAATCTGGCAGCATGGCGGATAATGTATCCATTCAGAACACTCCTCTTTCAAAAGCTGTTATGGATGTTATCTTGGAGGCCCAGTACCAGAAAATCTTATGCAGAAAAGTGGAAGAGATTCTGTGCTTGGAACCAGGAACAGGGCATTGACACATATGTACCAAATATTCCTCAGATTTTACAATACCTAACTGAGATGCTGGACAAAGGCCTTTCCTTTTCATCGATTAAAATTCATGCCTCTGCCATTTCAGCCCATTACAATACGGAACCACCTATTTTTTCTCATCCTTTAATAAGGCAGTACCTCAGAGGGGCCAAAAACATCAGGCCTCCAAGGAGAGCTCCAATACCTGCATGGGACCTCAATTATGTCTTGGAAAAACTCATACTGCCTCCTTTTGAGCCAGCCTCAACAGCTGATATAAAATTCTTATCCTAGAAAACAGCTCTGCTCCTAGCAATAACCTCTGCAAGACGAGTCTCGGAGTTACAGGCATTCATGGCTGTGGAACCTTTTACCATTTTTCACCCAGACCGGGTTTCTCTGAGGACAAACCGGTACTTGCGTATTATCGCAACCAGATTTTTGCTGTTGCGAATTTCTTAGTTGAATACAGACAACCGCATCAAACATTGCAAAGTGTTGTGCAAAGTCATTATTGTTGGCAAAAAATTCTGGACTACCTTCATGCACATAAAAAGATGAAACCATCATCTTCCTTTTTGCGCGCATTACAGACGCACGCTCGAATTGTAAGGGATACTGTCTTAACTGATGAATGGAATATTTGAACCGTGAGGAATGAAGCCCTCACAGAAGGAAAACACAGACACAGGAACAATGTTTTGGGTAAAGTAATACTTTGTTAAAAGTGTGTACACAGAATGGAAAACAACCATTGCAATGCGAAAGTTGAGGAACACTACTGCTGGTAACGTTTCAGGGTGGATAATGTATTATTAATGTTGATAGCCGTTTATGGGTTCCTGATTAAACCGTACTAAGAACAGTACGGAAAACATGTTACTGGCTGATGATGCTCTTCTTCCTGTTACTGCCACATTTGGACCTGAGACTGTGTGTAAAAATTGTTAAAACTAAAAAAAAGTTATGCATAACTCCTGTGTCTCTGCCGTTCAGTGTGGGGGGAAAGTGGTGAGCAATTGCAGTGAGTAAGACAGCAGCCCTGACAGCTGAAGCGTGTATGCACTTTACTGCGAGCTACATGACGTGCTGGCGGTAAAGTGCATACCTAAACAGTGATATTAACTTACTCATGTTTTGGGTGATAACCCTGCCTAAAACAACTGTCAGTGTGAAAGAAAAACCATAGTCTGACATTGTCACGGCATGAACAGTTACATTTCCACATCGGGAAACAACCGTTATCGCAAAAATCTGGTTGCGATAATACGCAAGTACTGACAAACCCTATGTTTATGCCTAAGGTGTGGCCCTCAACCAAACCATTCACTGGCCTACCTTTTATCCAAACCCACAGAACAAGGGTGAGAGACTTCTGCATTCTTTGGACATACACAGACAGCTACGCTTCTACTTGGACAGAACTAAAGCTTTCAGAAAGACTGAGCAACTTTTAGTGGCATATGCTGCAGGATCACAAGGAAAGGCTACTTCAAAACAAACTATTTCTAAATGGATAGGTCATTGCATCCGTTTCTGCTATTCACAGCATGGCAAATCAGTGCCTAAGGGCATTAGGCCACACTCTACCAGAGCAGCAGCCACTTCAGCAGCCTTCCTCAGAGGAGTACCAACCAAAGACATCTTAGAGGCTGCAACTTGGAGTTCAGTGCACACTTTTACAAAGCACTACCTCTTACCTCTCTACTCTTTCCAGGCTTGTTAGTTGTTGCTGAAGCACCTACCAAGGGGAGAAAACGCTGAGAGAAGAAAGGAGCCACTTTTGAGATTTTAAGTATTTTCTTCTGAGTTTTTGTTAAGAATTACTGCTTTGCCGCCTACTTTTCGGTGTTTTCTGGCTTGCTAAAGTTTATATCTGTATTCGAAACAGTATTTAGAACACATCTAGAGCCTGTTTACTGCATTTCCTGTGTTGCACTTAATTTAAAATCGTTTTTTTCTCTTAAAACTGCATTTTACCTGACTTTGGCCTAGCACTCAAGTGTGGGGTCATTTATTGCACTGTTGTGAATATTTTGCTACTTGTGTATCTCTGCTACCTTTAAACTAAAACAAAAAAAGAAAAAAAAAATCTTGCTTTTTTCCCACTTTCTGAAATTTAAGAAAGTTCAGCTACAGATTTGCTATTCTGAACTGTTTGTAAGTTTCTTGGAGGCCAGTGCTTGCTTGGGCTAAAGGGAAGTCTCTGTGTTCACCAGTGGCAGTGGTTAACACTGAACAGCCTTGCCTGTCCCTGTAGGAGTGGTTACTGCCTAGAAGCTGTAGTTTTATTGGCCATTTTGGGTCAATTCTAAACTCCTTGATCTCTCTCTCTTAAAACCCTGCAACCCTCTTTTTGAGCGGTCTTGCGCACAGAACAGCGTCGGGCAGTGCCACTTAAACAGGTTTAAACTATTCCCGGCTCCACAAAGTCTGCTCTTCACTTTTTCCCTTAGAACTGCTCCAAATCTCTAATTAAGCACTCTATTCTCATTCTATAGCCCTGCACTTGCTCGTATAAATAATCTCATAGGTAAACACAAACTAAAGCACTACATCCTCTTATACTCCTTCTAAGCACTTGCTCCCTATTGGTTCTTTCTGATTAAGTCAATAAGTAATTCCCTATATTATTCAGGCATGTCCAAAGGTCAGTTTCGAGTTTACTCTCCAATCCAGCTGGTGAATCTGGGAATCTTGAGGCAATGTTACAACTGCCTTATGTATACAGACCACCCTCTCCTCCTCCCCACAAGCACAGATATATGTGAGAGATGCAACTATATAGCCAAACTGGAGGCTAAGCTCTCTCAACCCAGTACTGGCACAGACCGTCAGGAAGAGAAGGTAACCACAAATCCAGTCTCACATAGACCTTTCGCATCAGCAAACCAAACACATAAACACACAAAAACATACTCGGAGGCTCTAAATAAAAATCTGCCTAAGCAGCAGAGACCTCCAAAGCAGACATCCAAGCAACACCTACCACGAAACAATATCCACGTAGCACATAGCTCACAAAGTCAGTGTGCCACACAGTCACAGCCCTTAAGGCTAAACAACACACCTAATACACTTGTAATAGGTGACTCTGTTGTCAGACACACTGACGTCCCACTCACCAGGCTGAACAAGGAGAAGGTCACTGTAAGCTGCCTGTCGGGTGCCAGGATCCGCCACATAACACAAGTACTCAGGTCACTCCAAAGCAAGTACAAGTATGACTCCGTCATTGTCCATGCTGGTGTGAATGACCTGAGACTTACCTCCCTGGACTACATGAAAAGAGACATAAAGGAGCTCTCTGAGCATGTAGCCCAAGCCGGTATGACCCTGACCTTGAGTAGCATCTTACCCTCACCAAGAATGATGCCACAGTATAAAGACAAAATGATCAATTTTAACAATTGGCTAAATTATTGGTGTCATTCAAAGGGGATCCAGTGTCTGTCAGCCTGGGATGACATGCTTGACAAACCACGTTGCTTCGCTAGGGACGGCTTGCACCTGTCACCCCTGGGTTTTCGAATACTGGCAAAGGCTCTTGCCTCCCCCATCGTGCCTTTTTTAGGTAAGGCTCAAAAGACAAACCCACCTCCACAGACAACACAAAGAAAAAAAAACTAAGGGTAATGCTGCTCAACGCCAGAAGTCTAAACCTCAAGATGCACGCACTCAAGACTCTCCTCAGTATGGAGAATATTGATATCTGTGCAGTAACAGAAACCTGGTTCAAGGCTCCCGAGAGCACCCCAGCACTAACAGGCTATACTTCATACCATGCTTTCCGGCCCCAAAACTCGGACCAAACCACAAAAGGAGGGGGAGTATCCATATTTATCAAAGATACCCACAACTCCAGGTTAGTGGCACTGCACGAAGCATCGGAGACCATCCATGTGCAACTAACAGTGGGCAAAACTGCCTTTCAGTTTGTAGCCTGCTACAGACCACCCTCCCAAACACAGGAACCTCACTCGGCTTTTCTGAGAACACTGGAGAATATGAAGGTCTCTCCAAACACTGTTATATTGGGTGACTTCAACTACCCAAACATCGATTGGGAAACTACTCAAGCCCAAACACCCTCGCCCAATGGTTCCTAGAATTTATAAACTCAAATGCTATGGAACAACTGGTCACCACTCCCACAAGAGGGGAAAACATATTGGATCTGGTCATCACCAACATGGGGTCTCTATGTTCCACACCAGAGGTATACCCCTCATTGGTAAGATCAGACCATAAACAAATCTCACTGGACATCCATATTCCATCCCCACCCCTAGCCAAGGAAACCACGGTGAAGAACTTCCCAAAAGCAAACTTCACACTTCTCAAAACTGAGGTGGAATCCTTCAAAGCCCCCGGGCCAGTGGAAAATACTGCCCAAAATGCAGAATCCTTTACAAAAGCATTCTATGGACACCTACAGGAATGCATGGAGCATGCTATCCCAAATAAAACCAAGACTCACTCCTCCAAAGGCAGGAGACCTGTCTGGTGGACCCCGGCCATAAATAAGCTATACAACAGAAGGAGAAAGCTACTACATGACGGAGCAAAATCCCAAAAAGGGAAGGCGTCACTGATCAGTACTAACAAGAAACTACGATCCCTCATAAAATCATCTAAGGCCAGCTTCGAAAGAAAATTTGCACAAGACACTAAAGATAATCACAAAGCCTTCTTTAGTTATGTCGGAAACCTGGGAGACAACTCCCAGATATGCTCTGAGTTAGTGCAAAATGACAAAAAATACACTGAACCCACATACACTGCCAACATCGTGGCAGAAAGGTTCAGTGCAAACCCCCTTCCCCCCAAAAGAGCAAATGTCTATCCCAGCAGAGTGTAGCCTTCCTGAGATCACAGATGCACAGGTGAGAGCTGCCCTCTCCAAAGCAAAAAACACAGCATCAGTGGGACCAGACGTTGTCTCGGGCTGTGTCTTACACGAGCTCCAAGAAGAACTAAACCCTCATATAAAGTCACTGATCAATCTCAGCCTTACTACAGGATATGTTCCCAAGGAATGGCGTACAGCAACAGTGGTCCCACTCCACAAAGGTGGTGCCACAACAGACCCCGGAAACTATCGCCCTATATGCCTGACTAGCCTGGTCTGCAAAGCTATGGAGCGTATCATCATGGAAATCATAAACAAAGACATTGGGAACCTCCAGACACTGGATCCTACCCAATTCGGCTTCGTTAAGGGCAGATCTTGCCTCTTGAACCTGGTCGACTTCTTTGAAACAGTTACCAAAGCCATAGATGAAGGGAAGGTAGTCCACACAGCCTACCTGGACCTCGCAAAAGCCTTCGACACAGTACCCCACTCGGGCATCATAAATAAGTTCACCAGCTTAAATATCAACCCCTGTGTCACAAGATGGGTTGCAAATTGGCTCAGGGATAGAACCCACATGGTCAGAATAGCAGGTGCCATGTTCATAGGTTCATAGGTTCATACTAGGCTATCTGCCCTAGGGCATTTATAAGCCTAGCCAGAATGTGTTTGGCTTTCGCCACCCATTTTAAATTTATTTTGCTATGCCCTTTTTCGAGGTTAGTATACTGTGCCTCTGTCTAACAGTGACACAGAAGTGATACCCGGGGTAAACCTACGATCTCCCATCCACTCATCAAGATTCCTCTTGAAGAGAGTCAATGAGGGACTCTGCCTAACCTGGACTGGGATTTTATTCCAGAGTGAAGGGAGCCTCTGGGTTATGAATCTGTCCCTCCAGCATGTCCTATTTATTTCAGTGCTGAGGTTCAAGTCTCGAGCGTGGCTCGATGGGATTTGGATTTTCTGAGGTGCAGCATGTCCATTAATTCGGGTTGGACATGGCTTTATCGTCAGGCACAGATCGCCTCTGAACAGGCGGTATGCCACTGAGTAGAGCTGGAGTTTCTTTAACCAGGCAGCATATGGCATCTGTTTGAGCCCTTTGATCCTCTTGGTGAGGTACTTTTGGGGTCTTTCCAGTTGCTGCAGGTGTCTGGTAAGGTACATCCCAAAAGGGGCATTATACTCAATTATGGGCCTGATGAGGGATGAGTAAAGAGGCACGATGACATCCCTGATCTAGATGTGAATCCCTTCATGATTAGGTGGGCTATATAAAATGTTTTTCTAACCACTTTGGCCACGTGGTTGTCAAATGAGAGATTGCTATCAACTTGGGTCCCCAGGTCCCTAATTACTTCTTCTGTACTTAATGGATTACCACCTATGTGGTAATTTGTGGGCACTTTGTTTTTGCCAAAGGGATGACTATACACTTTTGGCATTTAGCTTGAGGCCATGGCTCTGGCACCAGTTGTCTGTTTCTATGAGGCCCTTTTGGAGGATGCTTGTGTCGGCTGGAGAGTCGATTATGGCCGCCAGTTTGCAGTCATCTGCGAATTTGGTCAGCCACAGTCCTTCTGTGTTGGCCTGTACCTCCAAGAAATATATACCGAACAAGAGAGGTCCCAGGACTGAGTCTTGTGGGACACCACTTGTAACTGGTTTGGAGTCTGACATGGCTCCAGCAATTCTAACCATGTGGGTTCTGTCCTTGAGCCAATTTGCAATCCATCTAGTGACATAGGGGTTTATATTTAAGCTGGTGAGCTTATCTATAATGCCCGAGTGGGGTATTGTATCAAAGGCTTTTGTGAGGTCCAGGTAGGCTGTGTGGACCACCTTCCCCTCGTCAATGGCCTTGGTGACTGTTTCAAAGAAATCAACCAGGTTTAAGAGGCAGGATCTGCCCTTAACAAAGCCGAACTGGGTAGGATCCAGTGTTTGTAGGTCCCCAATATCTTTATTTATGAGGTCCATAATGATCCTTTCCATAGCTTTGCAGACCAAGCTAGTCAGGCTTATGGGGCGATAGTTTCCAGGATCCGTTGAGGCACCACCTTTATGGAGAGGGACCACTGTTGCTGTCGCCACTCTTTGGGCACATATCCTGTAGTAAGGCTGAGATTGAACAGTAGTTTTATGTTTGGGTTTAGCTCTTCTTGGAGTTCATGTAGGGCGCCGGGACACTGTCTGGTCCCATTGATGCTGTGTTTTTGCTTTGGAGAGGCGGCTCTTACCTGAGCATCTGAGATGTCAGGGGCAGCACTCTGCTGTCATAGATATTTGCCCTTGTGGTGGGATGGGGGAGAAGTTTGGACTGGACCTGTCAGCTAGGATGTTGGGAATGTCTGTGGGTTCAGTGATTTTTGTCATTTTGGACTAATTCTGAGCATATCTGGGAATTACCACCCAGGTTCCTAACATAACTAAAGAAAGCCTTGTGATTATCCTTAGTGTCCTGTGCAATTTTTCTCTCGAAGCTGGCCTTAGACAATTTTATGTGTGCCCGTAGTTTTTTGCTAATACTGATCAGTGATGCCTTCCCTTTTTGGGATTTTGCTCTATCATTTAGTAGCTTCCTCCTTCTATTGTATAGTTTGTTTATGGCTGGGGTCCACCAGACAGGACGTCTGCCTTTGGAGGATTGGGTCTTGGTTTTATTTGGGATCGCATGATCCATGCATTCCTGAAGGTGTTCATAGAATGCGTTTATAAAGGATTCTGCGGTCTGGGCTGTATTTTCCACAGGCCCGGGGGCTTTGAAGGATTCCACCTCAGTTTTGAGGAGTGTGAAATTTGCTTTAGAGAAGTTTTTCACTGTGGTTTTCTGGGCAGGGGGTGGGATCGGGATGTGAATATCCAGTGAGATTAGTTTATGGTCTGATCTTACCAGTGAGGGATACACTTCTGGTCTGGAGCATAGAGTCCCCATGTTGGTGATGATCAGGTCCAGTATGTTTTCCCCTCTTGTGGGAGTGGTAACAAGTTGTTCCATAGCATTTGAGTTTATAAATTCTAGGAACCTTTGGGCTAGGGTGTTGGAGCTAGAGTAATGCTCGCAGTCTATGTTTGGGTAGTTGAAGTCGCCCAATATAATGGTGTTTGGAGAGACCTTCATATTTTCCAGTATTCTCAGGAAGGCCGAGTGGGGTTCCTGGGTTTGGGAGGGTGGTCTGTAGCAGGCTATAAACTGGAAGGCAGTTTTACCCACTGTTAGTTGCACATGGATAGTCTCTGATGCTTCGTGCTTTGCCACCAACCTGGAGGTGTGGGTATCTTTGATGAATATTGATACTCCCCCTCTTTTTGTGGTTCGGTCCAAGTTTTGGGGCCAAAAAGCTGGTATGAGGTATAACCTGGTAGTGCTGGGGTGCTCTCGGGAGCCCTGAACCAGGTTTCTGTTACTGCACAGATATCGATGTTCTCCATGCTAAGGAGAGTTTCGAGTGCGTGCATCTTGAGGTTTAGACTTCTGGCGTTGAGTAGCATTACTCTTAGTTTCTTATCCCTTGTGATACCTATGGAGGTGGGTTTGTCTTTTGAGCCTTGCCTAAAAAAGGCACTATGGGGGTAGCAAGAGCCTTTGCCAATATCCGAAAGCCCAGGGGTGACAGGTGCAAGCCGTCCCTAGCGAAGCATCGTGGCTTGTCGAGCATATCATCCCAAGCTGACAGGCATTGGATCCCCTTTGAATGACACCAGTACTTAAGCCAATTGTTGAAATTGATCATCTTGTCTTCATATTGTGGCATCATTCTTGGTGAGGGTAAGATGCTACTCAAGGTCAGGGTCATACCGGCCTGGGCTACATGCTCAGAGAGCTCCTTTATGTCTCTTTTCATGTAGTCCAGGGAGGTGCGTCTCAGGTCATTCACACCAGCATGGACAATGACTGAGTCATATTTGTACTTGCCTTGGAGTGACCTGAGTGCTTGTGTTATGTGGCGGATCCTAGCGCCCGACAGGCTGCTCACCGTGACCCTCTCCTTGTTCAGCCTGGTGGCGGGGCGTCAGTGTGCCTGACGATAGAGTCACCTATTACAAGTGTATCAGGTGTGTTGTTTAGTCTTAAGGGCTGTGACTGTTCGGCACACTGGCTTTGTGAGATATGTGTTGCACGTGTTTTGTTTTGGGGTAGCGGCTGCTTGGGTGTCTGCTTTGGAGGTCTCTGCTGCTTGGCAGATCTTTATTTAGAGCCTCAGTATGTTTTTGTGTGATTATGTGTTTGGTTTGCTGTCGTGGTAGGTCTATGTGAGACTGGAATTGTAGTGAGTGTGGTTTCCTTCTCCTCCTGACAGGTTATGCCAGTACTGAGTTGAGAGAGCTTAGCCTCCAGTTTGGCTATATGGTTGCATCTCTCACATGTGTTGGAATTTGTTGGGAGGAGGAGAGGGTTGTCTGTGTACATGAGGCAGTTGTAACATTGCCTCAAGATTCCCAGATTCACCAGCTGGACCGGAGAGGAGATTGACAACTCACCTTTGGACATGCTAGAATAATATTGGGAATTCCTTGATAATTGAAAACCAGGGCCAGTGGGGAGTGAGGGTGTAGTGCTTTTAATTTTTAGTGCAGACTTATATAGTTGCTTTAGTGGGCAAGTGCCAGGTAACTTAAGTGCAATGTGTTACAGGTAACTTAAATGCAAAAACGACAAACAGTAACTTTCTTTCAAGTGAAACAAGGAAATAAGTACAGTAAGCAATGCAGATATCACTAGTGATCCACAGAAGCTGAGAAGCCGTATTAGGTGGAATTAGCGTTCCAGGAAATAACAAGCAAACAAACAACAAGCATATAAACAAAGCTAGATTCAGCAGGCCTGGATCTAGTCTATGCTACAGCAAACAAGGTGTACCAATTTCAGTAAGATACAGTTCAAATATTCAGGCACTACAAACCTTTAACCAGAAATTCCCAGCTCAGAAGGGCAGAGTCCAGCCTCTTCTCCCACAAGATTGCAGACCACAAACCTTCTTAATGTAAAATAACTGGCCTGAAGCCCAAGTGCTTAAACCAGAACTAATACACTTTAAGAATAACAGACACTGGGCTCTCAATCAGCAGTTCCCAACTTAGAAGGATGAAAGTTACCTGTCCTGCCACCACAGTGCATGCCACAAACCTTCCTAATGTATAACAACTGGTCTGAAGCCCAAGTGCTTAATCCAAAAGACTTAGAATGATAGCTACACTTTAATCAAGTTACTACCAAGCAGTAATAAATACAATTGAATACTTTAGAGAATGCCTGGATTAGTGCTCAAGTTACACAAACAAAGCTAGATCCAGCAGGCCCGAATCCAGTCTATGCCACAGCAAACAGGGCGCACCAACTTCAGTAAGAAGCAGTTCAGATATGCATGCACTATAAGCCTTTAACCAGAAATTCCCAGCTCAGAAGGGCAGAGTCCAGCCTCTCCTCCCACAAGAGTGCAGACCACGAACCCTCTTAATGTAAAATAACTGGCCTGAAAGCCCAAGTGCTTAAACCAGAATTAATACACTTTTAGAATAACAGACACTGAGCCCTCAATCAGCAGTTCCCAACCTAGAAGGATGTAAGCTACCTGTTCTGCCACTACAGTGCAGACCACAAACCCTCTCAGTGCAAAACAACTGGTCCGAAGCCCAAGTGTTTAAACCAAAAGGCTTAGAATGAGTTACACCAAGCAGTAATAAATACAATTGAGTACTTTTAAGATGATGCAAAAGTAGAAAAGTAGGTAGAAACACAAGTACAGTAAAAGCAGATGAATTTTTTTTTTTTTTTTTCTGAATAAGTGCTGAGATCAAAGAAACAGATTTGAGTGCTGAAACTAGAAAACTGGCTAGTTATAAAAAAAAAACTAAGCTAGAAGGCTTCCCTCCAACACAGAAGGGTTTGGGGGCTCAGAAGCCTACAAATAGTCTATACCACTTAACAGGAAAGGCAGGAAACAAGCTTAAATTTTTTTTTTTTTTCTGTTTCCCAGATGCTCTCTTTGTACACAGTAGGAGTGCCTGAAATCAGAATATGATCTCACTGCACTCAATTGAGTGAGCAAATGAGATGGGCTCAGAAGGAGTATCCAAACACAAATTTACAAGAGGGGCGGGCAGTTGCAAGGCCACTAAGATTAACACCAAACCAAGACAAAAACAGGGAAGGTGGGTGGGACTAACTGAAGAGCAGAGTCAAAACTTCCAGTTCAGTTAATATTCCTTCCACACAGTTAAAATCCATTTAAATACTGTATTTTTCTGAAAAAAAAGAGCAGATAAAGGTACTTAAATTCTCTTATACGTCCAGTTGAATACAGTAAGTCCTTAGCCGGCCAAAGCTGAGGTTTTTAAGCAGAAAATATTTCACACTGTACCACTTAAATAGGCAAGGACAGGAAATCAAAGAATGTGACTACCCCCACACCTGTAATTACTAGCAAATAAAGTTCAGCAAACACTGACTAACTTCCAGTTCAGTTAATATTCCTTCCACACAGTTAAAATCAATTTAAATACTGTCTTTTTTTGAAAAAAAAAGAGCAGATAAAGGTACTTAAATTCTCTTATACGTCCAGTTGAATACAGCAGACTCTAAACCAGTTACAAGTGGTGTCCCACAAGGCTCAGTCCTGGGACCTCTCTTGTTCGGTATACATTTCTCCGAGGTACAGGCTAACACGGGTGGACTATGGCTGACCAAGTTCGCAGATGACTGCAAACTGGGTGCTGTAATCGACTCTCCTACTGTCACAAGCATCTTCCAAAAGGGTCTCACAGAGCCAGATAACTGGTGCCAGAGCCATGGCCTAAAGCTAAATGCCAAAAAGTGTATAGTCATCCCCTTTGGGAAAAACAAAGTGCCCACAAATTACCACATAGGTGGTAATTCATTAAGTACGGAAGAAGTAATTAGGGACTTGGGGACCCAAGTAGATAGCAATCTCTCCTTTGACAATCACGTTGCCAAAGTGGTTAGAAAGACCTTCTATATAGCCCACCTTATCATGAAAGGGTTCACATCTAGATGAAGTGAGGTCATTGTGCCCCTCTACTCATCACTTATCAGGCCCATAATTGAGTACAATACCCCGTTTGAGATGTACCTTACCCGACACCTTCAGCAACTGGAAAGACCCCAAAAGTATCTCACCAAGAGGATCAAGGGGCTCAAACAGATGCCCTATGCAGTTCGGCTAAAGAAACTCCAGCTCTACTCAGTTGCGTACCGCCTACTCAGAGGCGATCTGTGTCTGATGTATAAAGCCATGTCCAACCCAGAATTAATGGACATGCTTCACCTCAGGAAATCCAAATCCCTTAGAGTTACACGCTCCAGGGACTTGAACTTCAGCACAGAAATAAATAGGACATGCTGGAGGGACAGATTCCTATCCCAGAGGCTCCCCTCACTCTGGGACAAAATCCCAATCCATGTTGGGCAGAGCCCCTCACTGACCCTCTTCAAGAGAAATCTTGATGAGTGGATGGGAGATCGTAAGTTTACCCCTGGGATCTCTTCTGTGTCCCTGCTTGACAGAGGTACAGTAAACTAACCTTAAAAGGGCTACCTTCTGTGACCTACTATACAGAGGCACAGTCAACTAATCTGAAAGGGTGGCGAAAGCCAAACACACTCTGGCTAGGCTTATAAATGCCCTAGGGCAGATAGCCTAGTATCAACCTATGAACCTAAATCCAGAGCAGGCATTGCCACTGCAGTTCTGCAGGGCCTCATAGCCTCTCCTAATCCTATTTAGCCCAACCACCCATCCTCAGCTTTGGGATTCAACCCAAAAGTAATGACTGCAGCAGTGAAACACGACGAACATAGTACCGTTTTGTACCTACCATAAATGTAGATGTTCGAGTATATTCACTGTTGCATTCCAGGTTACCCTCCCACTGCCCCCCTTTCATTTGCTGGGTTTTATCTGTACTTGTCTATTCTATACAACCTATGTGGTGTATTTGCTTGTAGATGAACGTTATGTTTACTTTAGTGCATGCATGTTTATTGGCATAATCTATTTAGCCTACCCTTTTGGGGGCACCTGACATCTGGGGCAAGAAAAACTGAGGAAAATGGCGTCGGCTGCATCTTTTATACCCCTGGCTACTGATGTCAGGGAAGAGGTGACAGCAACCGATGCTGGACCAGGACTTTGGAATTCAGGCCGACTGCAGGTAGCCTGCCAGCAGGATAACCCAAGAGTAATGACTGCAACAGTGAATACACTCGAACATCTACATTTATGGTAGGTACACAACTGTACTTTGTGTACACTTACCATAAATGTAGATGTTAGAGTGTATTCACTGTTGCAGTCCTAGTTATCCTCCCTCCAGCCCCCGAACTTCTTTTGGTTATACCTCTACTTTCCTTTACTAGGCTTTAAAGTTTTTTGGTGTATTTGTTTTTTTGTTGGAGGTATATCATTGTATTTTTATAGTTAATTGCTTCCCATTAGGGGGGCACCTGACATCTGAGGCAAGAAAAACTGATGTAATGGAGTCTGCTGCATGTTTTATACCCCTGACAACCTGTCGTCATGGAAGAAGGGACACCAGCCGAAGCAGGACTTTGTTAATCAGGCTGACTGAGGGCTACCTGCAAGCAGCTAACCCAAATGCAATGACTGCAACAGTGGATACACTCTAACAACTACATTTATGGTAAGTGTACATAACTGTACTTTTCTTCTGTTGCATTAGCCACTACACATTGTGTGCAATGTGCATATGACTCTGTTGGTATTTCTTCCAAGGCTATGGCTACTATTTTAAGGAGGTTTGCATGGCTGCATTCCCAGAACCCCACAGATGATAAAAATGAAATTTTAAGTTCTCTCTCGGATAGAAATTTAGTGTTTGCTCCCTCTGCTGCAGCGGTGATCATAAAATGTGATGAAAGGATCAAGCTGACATGGAACCTTGAGCTTTTTCACCCTCCCTTTTCCAAATTGTCCATTCTCGCCCAATTTTGGCAAAAAAAAAAAAAAAAAGTCTCAACGAAATTCAGGTAAACAGACATTTAAGAATGGATGACAGGGGAGGTTAGAAAACAATATCTCAAGCCTTCCAAAACCAAGGACAGTCCAGTATGCTTGAATGATTATTTGAGACCTTGTGAGCCCCATCCCCTGGTTGTTTCTTCTGGAAAGTCTGAACCTTCATTTCTGTGCTTGGCAACAGATTGTTTCAGACAAATGGATTCTGAAAAATCATTCGTCAAGGTTACAAATGGCAGTGAGAGGATATTCCTCCTTTATAGGGAGTCATTCCTCAGACCCCTTTACCACCTGTTCGTCATTGCATGCTTTTCCAAGGAATGATAGAACCAGTTACTCCTTCCCAGGTAGGGAAGGGTTTTTATTCAAGGATGTTACTAGTGCAAAGAGAGAAAATGTTTGGAAACCAGTTCTGGAGCTTTCTTTCCTAAGCCTGTTTGTGATGGTGCCCAAATTCAAAATTATGTTACCTCACATCATGTTATCTCTTCTTCCTCTTAGAAGTTTCCTAGTAGCGCTACTCTTAAAATATGCTTATCACATTCCTATTCTTCCAGACTTCAGATTTTTCTTGATCACATTGAGTTCTTTGTCTTGCTCTCTGGACTGTTCACTGCACTAAGAGTGGTACACTAAATGTCTAGCTCCAATTATAGCTCATTGCAGCCTACGGTGTACCCACCTTTTTCCATGTTTAGCCAACTTGCTTGTCCTTGCATAGTCTTTTTCAAATTGTCAGGAATCTCTGTCTTGTGTGAAAGATCTTGTACAGAAGATGCAATTCCAAGATAACATTCAAAAATCGTTCTAGACTCCTTCACACAGGATTGTGTTTCTGAGATGTCAGCTACACACCTCAGTTCAAAGAGCTTTTCTTCCACAGGAAAAAATAAGATCTTTATTTAGATCTATTTCTAAGGTTTTCCCCTCAGACTTTGGTCAGTGTGAGGGAATACCTCAGGATTTTGGGTCTCATGGCATCTATGATTCTCATGATACCCCTGGCAAGAGTCCATAGGAGAAGGATACAGTGGCATCTGAAATCCCTTTGGTCCCAGCATCAACACCCTTTATCTTTACAAATCCCAATGCTGAGATTTTTCAGAAGAAATTTTTTGGTGGAGACAGTGGATATCCTTAAATCCAGGTCTCCCCTTCCCCTTCCGTGCTCCAAAGCAGTAAGTAAACAGAAACACTTTGGACTTTGCTTAGGAAGCAGTTTCAGAAGGGATATAAGTTCATGGGGTGTGGGACCTAAGGACAGATGCAAGCACATAAGTGTCAAGGAAATGCATGCCCGGATAGGGTATTAATTCCTTTTAAACACCTGTTACTGAGGGCGTGCAGCAGGTACTGATGGAGGCAAGAAAGCCTACTACTAAAAAGTCCTATTTTAGCAAATGGAAAAGGTTTCCTAGTTGATGCCAACATCATAGCTACCACCCATTTAGGACTAGTTGTTCTCTGGTTTTACAATATCTCTATAAGTTACTATCTGATGGCCTTTCTTATTCCTCTGTCTAGGTTCATTTATCGACCATTTCAACATGTCTGCCCACGAATCCTCCTCTTTCAATGCAGTCTCGTGTCAAAAATGTCCTTGAAAGTGGGTTTGCTTAAAAGGCCACAAAGAAACCCGTGAACCCTCCTTGGGATCTTAATTTTGTGTTGGAGAAGCTAACACTTGCTGTATTCGAGCTAACTAATCAGGCTGATTTGAGGTTCTTAACATGAAAAACAGTTTTACTGATTGCTCTGACCTCTGTGAGAAGTGCGTCTGAGTTGTAGGCTCTTTTGTTGAGTCAACCCTGTCTCATTTTCCTTGGGGACAGGGTTTCTTTAAAGTTAATCCTTTTTATACTTCATGTGGAATCTGAGTTTACTTTAAACCAAACTGTCCATCTCCCTGTTTTCTTTCCTGAACCTAACAATGAGGGAGAGTAGATAACTCCAGACCTTGGATGTCCACAGACAACTCAAGGTACTATCTCAACAGAAGTCAATCTTTCAGATTGGTTGTTCATTTCTTGTGAAAGTAAGAAGAAGGGACAGTCTTTGACAAAACAGACTATTTCCAAATGGTTGTCGAAGGATATGACCTTCTGTTATACTTAACATAACAGAACTGTTCCAAGCAGGGGCAAAGCCAACTCTGCCAGGTCCTTGGCTTCATCTATGGCTTTTTTGAAAGGGTTGGATTCTGTCTTCTACACGCTGCTACTTGGTCCTCTACTTATTTTTACAAAGCACTATAAGCTTGATTACTTCTGTATGTCTAGATGAAGTTTTGCTAAGACTATTCTCCATGGCCTACTGGTCTTTTCTCCGTCCACTTCCCAAATGTAGTAAACAAGGGTAATAATGTGCCCTTATAGCCAAGGCTACTGTACCAGTGATGAGTATGATGAACATAGTATTGTGTAAGTACATTTACGATAACGGTAGATGTTAGAATGATTACTGCTGCTGTATCTGTTTCATCTGTGCGACAACACCCCCCCCCCCTTGTTTTTTTTTTTAATACCGGGGTGTGCATATTTATTTTTTCATGTCCCTAGCATTGCCCTTTCAGGTCCCAGCCTCCATCTGTCTGCTGTCAGGAAAACACTGAAGGTCTCTACGCCTAAAATTGTCTTTGTCAGCTCAGCTCGAACTGCCTGACAGTTTGAATGCATGGAAGGTGCCCTGAAGCTTTCAAAGCTGGCCAGCTGTTGTATCCTTGGCAGGATATAGGTTCATAGGTAAGTACTAGGCTATCTGCCCGAGGGCATATGTAAGCCTAGCCAGAATGTGTTGGCTTTTGCCACCCCTTTAGATTAGTTCCCTGTGCCTCTGTCCAGCAGAGTCACTGCAGTGATCCCCGGGGTAAATTTTCTGTTTCCCATCCACTCGTCAAGGTTTCTCTTGGAGTGTTAGTGAGGGGCTCTGCCTAATGTAGATTGGAATCCTGTTCCAAAGCATGGAGAGTCTCTGGGACAGGAATTTATCCCTCCAGCAAGTCCTGTTTATCGTTATGGTGACGTTTAGATCCCTAGAGCGTGACTCTCTGGGATTTGTTTTTTTTTTTAGGTGGAGCATGTCCATCAATTCTGGGTTGGACATGGCCTTGTATGTCAGGCAGAGATCACCTCTGAATAGGCGGTATGCAACCGAGTACAGCTGGAGTTTCTTCAGTCGGGCTGCATAGGGCATCTGTTTGAAGCCAGTAATTCTCTTGGTGAGGTACGTCTGTGGTCTTTCCAGCTGTTGCAGGTGTCTTGTAAGGTTCATCCCAAATGGGGCATTGTACTCTATGATGGGTCTGATGAGTAGAGGGGCACAATAACCTCTTTTGTTCTAAATGCAAACCCTTTTGTGATTAGGTGGGCCACATAGACGGATTTTCTAACCACCTTGGCAATATGATTATCAAAGGAGAGATTACTATCTACTTGGGTCCCCAGACCAGATCCCTTATTTCATTTTCTGTATTTAGGGGACTACCACGTATGTGGTAGTTCGCGGGTACTTTGTTTCTTCCAAAGGGGATGACTATGCACTTTTTGGCATTTAGCTTGAGGCCATGATTTTGACACCAGGTGTCTGTTTCGGTGAGACTCCCAATGTCTCAGTGAGACCCTTCTGGAGGATGTCTGTATCAGCCGGAGAGTCAGTTATGGCCCCCAGTTTGCAGTCGTCTGCGAACTTGGTCAGCCATAGTCGTCCTGTGCTTGCCTGTACCTCTGAGAAGTATATACCAAACAGGAGAAGTCCCAGGACTGAGCCCTGGGGAATGCCACTTGTAACCGGTTTAGAGTCGGACCTAGCACCTGCAACTCTCGCCGTGTGGGTTCTATCCGTGAGCCAACTGGCAACCCATATCTTGACGTAGGGGTTTATATTCAGGCTGGTGAGCTTGTCTGTAATACCAGAATGGGGAATGGTGTTGAAAGCCTTTGCGAGGTCTAGGTAGGCTGTGTGGATCTCCTTTCCCTTGTGTAAAACCTTGGTAACTGTCTCAAGGAAGTCCACCAGGTTTAGGAGGCATGATCTGCCCTTAAAGCCAAATTGGGTAGGGCCCAATGTTTGGAGGTTCCCAATGTCTCTGTTAATGAGTTCCATGATGATACGCTCCATAGCCTTGCAGACCAGGCTAGGCAGGCTTATAGGGCGATACTTCCCAGGGTCCGTTGTGGCTCCACCTTTGTGGAGCAGGATAACTGTTGCTGTGCGCCACTCTATGGGTACGTAGCCTGTAGAGAGGCTGAGTTTGAACACTGAGTTTAGGTGAGGGGTTAGGGTTAGTTCATTTTGCAGTTCGTGTAAGATACAGCCTGGGACACTGTCCGGTCCCATTGAAGCCATGTTTTTGGCTTTGGATAGGGGTGTTTTAACCTGTTTGTCAGTGATTGCCGGCGCTCTACATTCTTCTGGTATGGTTATGTGCCCTTTAGAGGGTGAGAGAGGGGTGAAGTTTGAACTAAACCTGTCTGCCAGAATGTTGGCAATATCAGTCGGTTTAGTGTATTTTGTGCCATTCTGCACTAACTCAGAGCGGATCTGAGAGTTTCCACTTAGGTTATTGCCATAGCTAAAGAATGCTTTGTGGTTATCTTTAGAGTCCTTTGCAATTTTTCTTTCGAAACTAGCCTTGGATGATTTTGAGGGATCGTAGTTTCTTGCTGATACTGATCAGGGATGTCTTTCCTTCTTGAGATTTTACTCTCTTCTGTACTAGTTTCCTCCTCCTGTTGTATAGCTCGTTTATGGCAGGGGTCCACCAGACTCTGGTTTCCTTTTCTTGGAGGAGTGAGTCTTGGTTTTGCTTGGGATAGCACGATCCATGCATTCTTGCAGGTGCTCATAGAGTGCCTTTGTAAGGGATTCAGCAGCTTGGACAGCTTTGTCCTTTAGCATGGAGGCTGTGAACCTTTCCACCTTGGTCTTAAGTAACGTGAAGTTTGCTTTTGAAAAGTTTTTCACGGTGGTTTCCTTGATTGGGGGTGGGGGCGGAATGTGGATATCCAGAGTGATTAGTCTATGGTCTGATATAACCAGCGAGAGGTTGACCTCTGATGTATAACACCGGTCGCCCATGTTGGTGATGACCAGGTCCTATACATTGTCACCTCTGGTGGGGGTGTTGACCAGTTGATCCAATGCGTTAGTTTATAAATTCTAGGAAGCGTTGGGCCAAGGGAGTTAGGAATTGTTTTCCCAGTTAATGTTTGGGTAATTGAAATTACCCAATATTAGGGCGTTTGGTAGGACCTTCATATTTTACAGTGTCTCCAGAAACGCAGAATGGGGGTCATGGTGGGTGATCTGTAGCAAGCTACAATTTGAGTTGCAGTTTTGCCCATTGTTAGTTGCACATGGATGATGAAGCATTGTGCTGCGCCACTAACCTGGAGATGTGAGTATCCTTGATGAATATGGATACATCCCTGCCTTTTGTGTTTTGGTCCGGGTTCTGTGGCCAAAAAGTATGGTATGAGTTATAGCCTGGTAGTGCTGGGGTGCTCTCTGGAGCCTTAAACCAGGTTTCTGTTACTGCACAGATATTGATGTTCTCCATACTGAGAAGTGCCTCGAGTGCATGCATTTGGAGGTTTAGACTTCTGGCATTGAGTAGCATTACCCTTAGTTTTTGGTTACTTGTGCTATTTACGGTAGTGGGTTTGTCTTTTGAGCCTTGCCTAAAAAAGGCACTATGGGGGCGGCAAAAGCCTTGGCCAGTATTCAAAAGCCTAAGGGTGACAGGTGCAAGCCATCTCTTGCGAAGCAATGTGGCATGTCGAGCATGTCATCCCAGGCGGGCAGATACTGGATCCCCTTTGAATGACACCAGAAACTTAGCCAGTTGTTGAAATGGATCATTTTTTCTTTATACTGCGGCTTCATTCTTGGTGAGGGCAGGATGCTACTCAGGGTCAGGGTCATACTGGCTTGGGCTACGTGATCAGAGAGCTCTTCCATGTCTCTTTTCAGGTAGTCCAGGGAGATATGTCTCAGATCATTCAAACCAACATGGACAATGACAGAGTCGTATTTGTGCTTGTTCTGGAGCAACCTGAGTGCTTGTGTTATGTGGCAGATCATGGCACCTGACAGGCAGCTAACTGTAACCTTCTCCTTGTCCAGCCTAGTTAGTGGGACATCAGTGTGCCTGACTATAGAGATGCCTATTACTAGTGTGTTGGGTATGTTATGTTGCCTTAAGGGCTGTGATTACATGGCACACTGATTATGTGAAGTATGTGTTTCATGGTTTGTGATGGGGTTTGGAGGTTGCTTGGGTGTCTGTTTTGGAGGTCTCTGTTGCTTTTGCATATTTTTATTTAGAGCCTCCAAGTATGTTTTCGTGTGTTTGTGTGTTATTTGCCGGTGTTAGTTTAGTAGGTCTATGTGAGACTGGTGGTGTGTTGCAAGTATTTTCCTTCTCCTCATGGCTGTCAGTTCCAGTCTTGGGTTGTGAGAGCTTTGCCTCCAGTTTGGCTGTGTAATTGCATCGCTCGCATATATTAGTGTTTGGTGGTAGGAGGATAGAGGGTTGTCTGTGTACATGAGGCAGTTGTAACATTGCCTCAAAATGCCCAGATTCACCAGTTGGACTGGAGAGTACACCTGAAACTGCCCTTTGGACATGCCTGAATAGGTAAAGTGAGCTGTTTTACTGATTGGCTGGTAGGGACGAATCAAGAGCCTTGTCCTTCTGGATAGTATGGGGGGGTCTAGTGCTACTGTTAATTAGTGCTTGCTATGACTTTTGAGCAAGTGCTGGGCTGTGAAATGAATGGTTTTGAGTGCTTAAGTTGAAAGTTTGTCTAGTTCCAAGGGAAAAATTGAAGAGTAGACTTCGTGGAGCCAGGAATAGTTTAACCCTAGCTAACCGGCGCTGCCCAGCATGCAAAACTGTACAAATGCGGTTTTTATAACAGGGAATGAAAGAGAACCCAAAATGGCCAATAAACTACTAACTTCTGGGCTGAAACCACTCCTCCAGGGACAGATAGGCTGCTCAAAGCTCCCCACAGGTGAGCAGAGAAACTTCCTTCTATCCAAGTAAGGTATGGGCAACACAGAAACTTGTAACACAGCCCTGAATTCAGCAATAACCTGAAAACTGGACTGTATTAGTTCAGAAAGGCAGGAAACAAGTTTTTTTTTTTTTCCAGAAAATATAGCAGATACAATAAAAAAAAAAACAATTTAAATGCACAGAAATGGCTATCACACTTTAGTGTGTAGCCTGCAACAATATGTAGCAGAAACAAGCTTTTTAAATCGCAGAAACGCTAAAAGGTTGGCGTTTTAGGAGGAATTAAAGACAGCAAGAAAATGCAGAAAAATGAAACTTAATCACTCCAAATTCTCTCTTTTGTGTCTCTGCTGCTGTAGAACTTTGCAGGACACCTGGCAGGCACTCGCTTAGCTGAATACAAGCGCAAAGAACTGCGCAGATGCGGTTTTTATAGCAGGGAAATGAAAGAGATAGAAATTAGCCCAAAATGGCCAATAAACTACTAATGTCTGGGCTACAGCAAATGAGGCACACAAATTTCAGAAAGAAACAGTTCAAGTAAGCAGGCACAATAAGCCTTTAACCAGAAATTCCCATCTCAGAAGGGCAGTATCTAGCCTCTCCTCCGACAAAAGTGCAGACCACAAACCTTCTTAATGTAAAATAACTGGCCTGAAGCCCAAGTGCTTAAACCAGAACAAATGTGCTTTTAGAATAACAGACACTGAGCCTTCAGTCAGCATTTCCCAACTTACAAGAATGTAAGCTACCTGTCCTGCCACAATAATCAGTCCACAAACCTTCTTAATGTAAAACAACCGGTCTGAAGCCCAAGTGCTTAAACCAAAAGGCTTAGAATAACAGTTACAATTGAATCAGACTACTACCAAGCAGTAATAACTGCAGCAGAATAATACAATTGAGTACTTTTAAGAAGAAGCACAAGCAAAATAAGGTAATAAAGTGGGAAGAAACACAATTACAGTAAAAGCAGATGAATAAAGTGCATTTTTTATAACAATAGAAAACGAGCAAACTGATTTAAACAAATTACCCAATTAACCAGTAAAAAAAACTGTAAAAAAAAAAAAAAGTTCTGCCCTTTCACAAGGATCAACTACCTCATAGGACTAACCAGCATTTTCTCTCAAAAAGTGGTTTCAGAATTATCCATTAGCCAGTCCATCCATCTCCATTTTATTTGCAAAGAGAGAAACCAGGCAAGAGAGTATAGGTCCTTGATGTACACCACTAGCTCAAATGCTACCGGAATGAAGTATATGCATTGGCTTCCAAAGATAGTGACTTTTCGCATTGTTTTGTTCTGGTAAGAGAAGAGCCAATGTTTACTGAGAGGATTGCTGATTTCCTTGTGTTTGGACATCAGGTGACTTGCTCTCCGTTGCAAAATGCTCTTTACAGGGGCCAAACCATCAAGGAATATGGCTGCTTTCAGTGCCTGATTCAAAAATGTCTGTTGCAGACATTTGTGTCATGACCACTTGGTTATTAGTATGTATATACACCATGCCTTAATGCTTGGACTGCGACTACAAATTTCAGACCTCTTTTGATACTTTATTGTTAGAGGATTTGGCCTTTTGATCTTTCACCTTTTGGGCCTTTTCTGGCTTCAGCCTCCCAGAAGATGTATTTGTACTGTTCTGCAACTTTGCACATGTTCACCCACTGAAAAGGACTCTAGATGTTGACTTTAGTAGATCTGCAGGAGTGCAGACCACGAACCTTCTTAATGTAAAATAACTGGCCTGAAGCCCAAGTGCTTAAACCAGAACTAATACACTGGATCAAGCTAAACGCCAAAAAGTGTATAGTCATCCCCTTTGGCAAAACCAAAGTGCCCACAAATTACCACATAGGTGGTAATCCATTAAGTACAGAAGAAGTAATTAGGGACCTGGGGACCCAAGTTGATAGCAATCTCTCATTTGACAACCACGTGGCCAAAGTGGTTAGAAAAACATTTTATATAGCCCACCTAATCATGAAGGGATTCACATCTAGATCCAGGGAGGTCATCGTGCCTCTTTACTTATCCCTCATCAGGCCCGTAATTGAGTACAATGCCCCTTTTGGGATGTACCTTACCAGACACCTGCAGCAACTGGAAAGACCCCAAAAGTACCTCACCAAGAGGATCAAAGGGCTCAAACAGATGCCATATGCTGCCCGGTTAAAGAAACTCCAGCTCTACTCAGTGGCATACCGCCTGCTCAGAGGCGATCTGTGCGTGACGTATAAAGCCATGTCCAACCCGGAATTAATGAACATGCTGCACCTCAGAAAATCCAAATCCCATCGAGCTACGTGCTCGAGAGACTTGAACCTCAGCACTGAAATAAATAGGACATGCTGGAGGGACAGATTCATAACACAGAGGCTCCCTTCACTCTGGAATAAAATCCCAGTCCAGGTTAGGCAGAGTCCCTCATTGACTCTCTTCAAGAGGAATCTTGATGAGTGGATGGGAGATCGTAGGTTTACCCCGGGTATCACTTCTGTGTCACTGTTAGACAGAGGCACAGTATACTAACCTCGAAAAAGGGCATAGGAAAATTAATTTAAAATGGGTGGCGAAAGCCAAACACACTCTGGCTGGGCTTATAAATGCCCTAGGGCAGATAGCCTAGTATGAACCTATGAACCTATGTAGACCTATTGTTAGATTTGTCTTCATTAGCAAGTGCTTTTTAACCTGCTACTGCATCTGAATGGTCACTATCCAGAAGTTGCTTTTAGGGTTTCCTTTGAGATTTGCAAGTATTTATTTACATGTCATTCCACATTGTGTTCAGTCAATAGATTGGTCTTGTAAGCTGGCACATGATATCATGGCATGTGCTGACAAGAGGCAGTCATGCCCCTAAACTTGGGAGCCGGAAAAAAGTGAGCTGATTGCAGGAGAGGGTTTCCCAGTTAAGTACCAACTGAGGACTCTTGCCTTGCCAAACACCAATACAGAAGGAGTAAAAAAAATTTCATCTTCAGTCCCTTTGATACTCTGCGACCAAAACATTCTTCAGATGTCGTCATGGTTTTTAGGTATTTTAACTGTTTTCTTTCCCAAAGAAATGTGCTGATGTAACAAGATTTTTTGTATCCATTATTTTTGTTTAGAAAGGCACTTGTACATGTTATTAAGTTGTTTTCCACTGTAATAGATGTTTTTTTTCTTCTGGGAACACTTTGAAATAAACAAAAACAAGTAGTTGCCCCTCTGTACTCATTAGTTAGTAAAGGCTAGCTAAAAAGTGAGCTAGTTGATATACCACTTTCCCTAATCCATTTTTCATGATTCTTGTTAATGTCATACCTGCAACTCTACTAGAAAAGAGAGTAAGCGTTGGGCATAATCACTTTGTAACTACTACTACTGTAGGTTTGCTGTGTTAATGACAGACTGTACTGGTTAGTTTAGTAAATCAGAAGTCTGAAGTGCTCAGTATGAATTCAGATTAAAGCGTTTTGCAGAACTGTGTGGTGCAGTCTTTAATATTAGTATGTGCAGCTTCAGCATCGTGGATGCAGTTTAAGTCCACCAGGGAAAGAAATGAAAGCTTCTAGGACTCTTGAAGCATTACATTTGGCAGCCCCTTCCCTTAGGTTCAAGTGTCCTGTTTCACATAGCACTTGTAACTGAAAACAGCAGGTGTGTGCTGAGTAAATGATTTGTTTATCTAGCAAGTGGCGTTTGATAAACAACTTCATTATATTTGGAGCTTGAACTGTTACTTGTTATCCTGCACAGAGTAAGACATGGGGAAGGCTTTAAAATGACTTCTGAATTTTATTTTGAGTAGCATTGGATAATGAATATGTGATCTTTGAATGTTTATGGACTGCCAACAGTATCTTGCTTTTTAAACATTTGTTGACCCACTTTGTCATTAAGTAAAACAGCAGCAACAAAAATATATGCAAAAGATGATAAACTTTGTTTAAGCTTCCAAAGCCAAGTAGGCTGTCTTTACATACAGGTTTAGTTGCAGTACTCTGTTTGATTGTAACACTCATCTTCCATGCCAAGTTTTATTTTATGTAATTTCATTTAGCTAAGCCTTGCATAGATGCACAGTACCCATTTACATGTGCAGCATTGGAGACCATGAACCAAACCCAAAGCATACAGTTTACCAGAAAAATCAGATCAGTGCATAAGACAAATATGTAAAGCCAACTCCTCTTTATTTCAGGCCTACGAAATAATTTAAAGAGGTACTGATATTTGTAAAGGTGGCATGGTAGTGTTTATATGTTGCTGCTTCACTGCTTTGACCCCATTTATATTATTGGGTGGAGTGTCTCTCCCTATGGAGATTGCACAGTATTATTTGTTTAATAGTAATGTAGTATTTGTTTGTCTCTGTGTGGTTCAGAATTTCCAGGCATCATCTGCAGTTAGACATAAGTGCATCCTGAGCTGTGTAGCACTGCAACTAGTTCTACACCAGTCATTTAGGTCCCTTAACTAGTGACTGTTTTCAGAAAGACTGAATATAAAGTATTGCATCTCCAAAATAATGTAATACATTCTCATGGAATTACAAGGGAATACTATATGCAGATGGTCCTTAAATTATGCTTCTGACAGGTTATTTTTGAATTTAAATGATATCATTTTAGTGAAAGTTTTACAGCACTTTTGCTTACAAGTATGGAAATGTCATTGACAACATTGTATTTTGTCAGTATGTGTAAATGAAAGATTTTCGTAAGAACCATGTCCCTTTCAAGACCCTGTTGCCTCTGATTCTTGATTTTGTGAGTTATCTTCTGGCCTCTTATTCGATCATGGTTCATCTTTCGGCCGTCTATGCTTGTCTGTCCTTAGATGCCACTTTCTACCTACCTCATGTCAAGCAGTTTTGAAAGGAGTTTTACATATCCATCCACTTAGAAAGCAGTTGGCTCTTCCTTGGGATCTTAATTTTGAGCTTGAAAAGTTGACATTCCTGTTTGAACCAACCCATCAGGCAAATTCATGTCTCTTAACATGAAAAACTGTACTACTCATTGCTGTCTCATCTAAGACCATCTGAGTTACAAGCTCTTATGGTGAGCCAACCCTACCTCTTTTTTTCCAGAATGTCAGGTTTTCTTTTAAAACCAGTTCTCCTTTTTGTGCCTGAAGTGGTTTCAGTATTTATTTAAGACAATGCTATCAATTTTCCTTTCCAGAGCCCATAAACAAGTGAGAGAATCCTACATACTCTGTACGTTTGGACAGTGCTAAACCCTTCAGGATAGCTAACCAGCTGTTTGTCCCCTATGAGGGTAAGAACAAAATGACAGCCAGTCTCAAAGCAGACAGTTTTGAGGTGGTTGTGCCATACTTTTTCTTGCAGTTCTCACCATAACAAGGGCACTTTGAAGTAGGTTTAGAGTCCATTCTGCCTGGGCTTTGGCTTCTTCTTTGGCTTTAGGAAAGGGGTGAACTCTAGAAATATTCTAGAGGCAGCAACTTGGTCCTCTACAGTTTAACAAAGCATTATAAACTGAATTCCTTTTCCAAGACCAGAACAGGTTTGCAAGGACCATTCTCCAGGAGCTCCTGAATGCTTCTTCCTTCTCTTTCTGTTTAAGCTATGGCAATCTACTCATACTACAAGCATAGGTTATTGCAACAGTGGTCCATAGTTTAAACGTAGTACAGTTGTTTCACTAAACTTACTCTAACAGTAGATGTTCTAATAGATCACTGTTGCAACAGCTGTCCACTCCCTCCCCTCACTTTTGTGTGCGTTTATATACATGTGTATGTTTTTGTAGACCCTATCATATAATGTTATGTTGTTCTTGTTCCTTTTCTAACATTTTTCTTTTCAGGACTGTAGCCTCTTTTCTTGAGGCAAGAAATTAAGAAAGCCATGAAGCTTTTGGTGCCCAAACTGCCTGTTGTATGACTCTGCTAGAGCCAGTGGCAGTCTGGGCATGTTGAATGTACCCTAAAGCTTTGAAAGCTTGCCAGAGACCATATTTTGGGCAAGGGTATAACCCATGTAGCTTTACTACTGTAACAGTAATCTATCAGAACATCTACCATCATGGTAAGTGTAGTTAAACAACTGTACTTTCTCCACAATAAGCAGATGGTGACTCAAGACCTGGTGTTAGTACCCAGGCATGTGGACCTATTAACTCAGAACAAAAGCACTTAATGCCCTCAGCCTGGTAGCCTAGAAGATTTAGCATTGCTACCCTCTGAACATCACTTGCCCCAGGACATGTGCTACATAACTGAGGGATGCCAGGAGACCAAGCACAGGGAAATGTTTGGCAAAGTGGAAGGCAATCTCCCTCTGGTGCCAAAGGAAAGGCGTCAAACGTAAAGCAGAAGTATCACAGGTCATAGAATATTTGACAGGGCTGTTTTCATGTAGGCTTTGGCATAAGCTTCCATTAATCCCCTCCTTTCATTCATAGCAGCTTGCTTGCATGTGGAACCTTCACTTTCCAGTAGGAATGCTTTGCAAGAATTTTTGAAAGGAGTGTTGCATCTCAGGCCACAAAAGTGAGTGATTGTATCACCTCAGGACCTGAACTTCATGCTAGAAAATCACACACACACACACACACCAACTTCATGCTAGAAAATCACACAGACACACACACAGACACACACACACACACACACACCTGAGCACATAAAAAGATTCTGTCTTTGAAAACAGTGTTTTTGGTGACCGTCACCTGTGCCAGAAGTGTCAGATGTTCTTCATCCCACATTGCTGCAGTCCTAACACTTGGGGGTAGTCCGCTGTCCCAGTCGGCCCGAATACCAAAGTATAAGCGTAGTCTGACGTCAGGACGTCAGGGTACAAATGCGCATGACCGACGTCATATCCTCAGTCTTTTTTGCCGCATGGTCCGATGCAGAAGCAGTATTGCGAGTGCAGGTTGGCGTTCTGAAATTTTCTGAAGTCGGAGTTTCAGACCGAATCAAAGTTGGCTAAGTACCCGTTGGGGAATATTTTGGTTTTTCTTGCCTCAGTATTTAACCGGATGTCAGAAAAAGTGAATAACTGTATTTCTTGTGGGAAACAGATACCTCATAGGGATTACCATACCTTGTGTATACCTTGCTTAGGGCCTGAGCACGACGTTGTTGGATGTCGCTCTTGTGCTGGATTTAACAAACGCACTATAAAGAGAAGATTAGACTGTGCCAGGTTAGTTTTGGGAAGCGTTGTAATTATAAAATGCCGCCGGATGCCTATCTAAAAGCGCAAGGACAAAGCAGCAAAGCCTAGGTTGGAAGAACCATCTGTCCCGGACGTCGGTTCTTTAGAGAGCTCGGTGGAGCCGGGGGTTCTGCCAGAAGTTTCTTTGGAGTCTCAGGGAGAGACTTTACTGTTACAAGATGTGTCCTCTCAGGAGGTAGGCCAGGCTGAGGGGCTTCTCAGGTAGCTGTTCTCCCTCCCTTCCTAAGGTGGTTAGGCCCTCCCCTTCTGTTTCCAAGGCTTCTTCGAGAGGCAGGCCAGGATTAATTTCAGTGGGTGTTTCTCCTAGTTCTTCAGGGTCTCTGCCTAAGAAACATATGCTTAAAATGGCAGAAGATTTGATTACTATGATTAGAGGTTATATGCCCCCTCCTGATAAAAGGCCTAGGGTGGAACCTGAGCTTGAGAGTTTTGAGCAGTGTTCGAGGCTTCTGAGTCTTCGGCTGAAGACTTACAGGAGTATCCTCCTTATTCTGATTCTGATGTAGATGATTCTACTCCTTGCTTCTCCTCCTGAGGATTTTTTTTTTTGAGAGACTCTTCATTCCATCAGGGATCATTTTAAATGGGAAGGTCAAGATTCCTCTGATTCTAGGAAAAGGCTTAGGGAATTTTGTTTTACCCCAGCATAGGCCTTTGGCTATACCTCCTGTTCTGGATGTGGTGGAAGATGTTTTTGCAGAGGCTTCCCTGAACCCTGATTCTTTGCCTCCTGCCCCAGTTAAACCAGATAGGTATTATAGGGTGCCTGAAGCTCATAAGTATCTTTTAAGAGTCCTAGGGCAGACCCAGAAACTGTTTCTCAGGGGCCTAAAGGTGTTAAGGCTTCTGTTGTTAAAAATCCTGTTCCTCCTGATAAAGAGAGGGCTTTGGATAGATGGGGAAAGAAGGTGTATACTTCTTCCACTTTAGCCATGAGGGCTTTGAATTGCCAGTTCCACATGTTAAAATACCAAAATTATCTCCTATCACAACTGAAGTCTGAGTTGCAGGATTTAGTTCATGTGTCAGTACAGGTGGGAAAGCATTCTTTGCAATGTGGTCCTGATGCTGTACAGGCCTTCGAGGGTGGCTGCCACTGGTTCTGTTCAGGCACGCCTGGCTGAGGGATCAGAATTTGGCAGAGCATGTTAAGACAAGGATTTTAGATTACAATCTGATGTGTTGTTTGGTTCGCCTGTGGAAGCAGTTTTGAAGAAAATGGAGGACAAGGCTAAGTCTATGCAGACTGTTAAAGATTTTTGCAGGTTCAGCCTCCAAGTTTAGTAGAAAGTGGCCTACTAAGGGGTGGACATATCCTTCTTATGATTCCCAGTCTAGGGGTAGGTCTCAGAGCTCAAGGTTCTTTTAGGCCTAGGACAGGAGTTCACCTGCTCAGTCTTCTGGTGAGGGCAGGGGTCAGTCCTTTCGTAAGCAGACCCAATGACCTGCCTTTTCAGCTGCCAGAGCCTTCTCGTCTGGCAGCACCTTTGGGAGGAAGGCTGGCACTTTTCAAAGAAAATTGGAGCTTAATTACCCAAGACAGATGGGTATTAGATATCATTCACCACGGTTACAGGTTTTATTTCCATACCTTGCCTCCTTTCAAAGGCATGCCAGACATTCCTCCTCTACAAAGAAAAGAGGCTCACAAGCAAATTTCTCTGTTACTCCACATAGGGGCCATTCAGCCGGTTCCTGTGCCAGAAAGGGGCCTAGGATTTTATTCTCGCCTGTTCCTAGTACCAAAAGGGGAACACGTGGAGACCAATTTTGGATTTATCTATCCTCAACACTTATCTGGACATTCCCAAGTTCAAAATGTTGACGTTACAACAGCTTTTACCTCTGCTGGGAAAAGATCACTGGATGGTAACTTTAGATCTCAAGGAGGCTTACCTTCATGTGCCTATCAGACTAAGTTGCAGGAAGTATCTGTTTTCGAGCTGGGAATTCTCATTATCAGTTCTCAGTATTCACAAAAGTTCTGGCTCCAGTGATAGCTTACTTCAGGCTAAAAGGAATACAAATCTATCCTTACTTGGACGACTGCCTGATTCTGGCTCAAGAAAAGGAAGACCTTTTTCAACATTTGGAATATGTGATAGCAGTGCTAAGATGCCTGGGGTATTCTGTGAACGAAATAAAGTCCAGTCTAGTACCCTCTCAAGACATGTGCTTTCTGGGTGTGAGACTGAATACAGCAACCCAGATGGCCTTTGTAACCCCGGACAAACAAAAGAATCTTTCCCTTTACTTCCATCAACTATCTCTTCAGTCCGGGCTGACTGCAAGGACAGTCCTTCAAGCCTTAGGGTTCATGGCATCTTGTATTCTGATGCTTCCCAATGCCAAACTGCATATGAGGAAGCTGCAATGGTATCTCAAAAATGTATGGACACAGCACTGCCAGGATTTGGACACTGTCATTCAAATAATACCTTGCATTCAAAAGGAATTTTTGTGGTGGGCTCAGGAATGTCACCTAAACAAGGGACTCTCTGTGACTCGGCCAGTGGCATGTCAAATTCTAACGATAGATGCCTCAGACATAGCTTGGGAGCTCATCTGAATGGAAAGTGGATACAAGACAAGTGGCCTGCCAGACTACAGCATCTACATATCAACATGAAGGAGATGTTAGCAGTCCAGTTTGCATTACTGGCTTTCAAGGACTTACTTCTTCCAGGGCAGGTGTTGATTCTAACAGACAACACAACTGTCATGTGGTACATCAACAAACAAGGGGGAACACATTCTTATCCTCTATGTAGGCAAGCAATGATTTTGTGGGAGACTGCGCTCAGCTTGCAACTAAATCTTCAGGCAAGCACAGAACTCCTTAGCAGATGGGTTAAGCAGGCAAATCATGGATCCCAGTGGAAACTGGATCTTCATGTATTTCAGAAATTGACAGTGTCATGGGGAACTCCAGACATAGATCTGTTCGCTTCTCCACTAAACCACCAGCTGCCAAAGTTTTGAAAGGTTTCATCACACAGCTTGGAAAGTGGATGCTCTTTCTTTCAGTTGGAAAAATCTTCATGTGTATGCCTTTCCACCTCTGCCTCTCCTCCCAAAGGTACTCCTAAAGGTCAGACAAGACAAGCCAAGGATGATTTTAATAGCTCCAGATTGGCCTCGCAACACTGGTACCCATTACTGAGGAGTCTGGTAAGGAAGCCTCCATGGCCTTTACCTTTGATTCCACACCTATTGTCTCAGAGGGACGGTCATCTACTCAATGTCAAGCTTCACTCTCTTCATCTGACAGCCTGGCATATTCTGTTTTGAAACACAGCAGGTCTCAACTTCCTCAACAAGTTTTGAATGTGATTATGGAAGCCAGAAGACCTAGTACAAGGAAAGAAAAATGGAAGAGATTTTCAAAGGATTTGGAGGTTTCTGAGCTTAATTTGAGTGTGGCTCTTCAATATCTTACTGAGTTATTGGACAAAGGTTTGTCTTTCTCTTCCATTAAGATTCATGCTGCAGCAATTTCAGCTCACTATGATTGTGACCCACCATTGTTTTCTCATCCTTTGTTCAAGCAATTTCTTAGAGGGGCAAAGAATATAAGAGAGCTCCTACTCCTGCTTGGGACCTCAATTTTGTGTTGGAGAAACTTACTCTACAACCTACTGCTGAATTGAAATACTTGTCATGGAAGACTGCTTTTTGTTGGCCATTACTTCTGCAAGAAGGGTTTCTGAATTGCAGGCCCTTATGGCGGTTGAGCCTTTTGATTTTCCATAAGGATAGGGTATCATTACTAATCCTTCCTTTATGCCTAAGGTGGTCTCTAGTGTGGCTTTAAACCAAACTATTCATTTATGCAGATCCCCAAAATTATTTAAGCAGGGTCTCAGCAGTTATTTGTTTCTTTTGCTTTGAGTTCTCAGGGCAAGCCTGTGTCAAAACAAACTATTTCTAAGTGGATTGGGTTTTGCATTACATTTTGTTATTCCCATCATGGCAAGGAGATTCCAGCTGGGATTAGGCCTCATTCCACTAGGGCTACTGCCACTTCAACAGCATTTCTTGGCAACTAAGGATATTTTGGAGGCAGCTACTTGGAGTTCAGTGCATACTTTCTCTAAGCATTACCACCTGCCTCTCTATTCTAAATCTAGGGCTGGTTTTGCCACGGCTATTTTGCAGGGCATGTTGACAGCTCCAGCTTCTTTATGATTTGCCAGCCTCCCTTACCTCTGCTTTGGGATTCTACCCAAGTGTTAGGACTGCAGCAATGTGGGATGAAGAACATAGTACAGTTTTGTACCTACCATAAATGTAGATGTTCAAGATCCACATTGCTGCAGTCCCTCCTTCCCTCTGTGTTTAGGGGTGGTTGTGTGGGTGGGGTTGTACTTCTGTAAATTTGTATATATTGTACATATATTTGGTACAGGAGTGTTTGGTGTTTTTTGGTTTTGGCCTTATTTTTTTAGGGTCTTCTGACATCTGGGGCAAGAAAAGACTGAGGATATGACGCCGGTCATGCGATTTGTACCCTGACGTCCTGACGTCAGACATACTTTGGTATTCGGGCCGACTGGGACAGCGGACTACCCCCAAGTGTTAGGACTGCAGCAATGTGGATCTTCGAACATCTACATTTATGGTAGGTACAAAACTGTACTTTTTGTAGGCATTGATGTGCAAGGAGCCATTTTTGGTATTCTGTGCTACCAGAGCTACTTTGCACACCAACTTGTAATTTATACTATAAGTGACAACAAAGATGGCCTTAACCCATGTCCTTTCCTAGGCCACAGAATAAACCGACTAGAAAACTTCATAATCTGGTTGTGCACAGGCAATTTAGGTACCACCTGGACAGAAAACAGATCAGCTTTTTGTGGCCTTTGCCAAGAAGAAAGTGCTTCCAGTTTCTGAACAAAGTATCTGTAAATGGATTTCATATTATTTCATTACCTGACATGAGTTCTGTGGTAAGCATTTACCATGAGTCATACTCAACCAACAGCACTGCTACAACTAAAGCCTTCCTGAAAGGAGTGCCTGCTAGTGACATCCTGAAGTCAGCCGCTTGATCCTCTATCCATGCTTTCTCTAAGCATTGCAGGCTGGACTGTACATCTTGAGCTAAAGCAGGCTCTGCAACAGCAATTTAAACAGCATGTTGCCTTTGTACATTCCTGCATGGGGGGAGGGGGGATACCCACTCAAAGGATTGGAAGAGAGGAGTACAACATAAGGAATGTAGTATACTTATGATGTCTGCTTACCATAATTGAAGGTATTCCAGTGGAGCTACTGCTGCACTCCAGTTTCCCACCTTCCCCTCATTGTAGGTATTCAGGATAGGGGTTGGGAAATGGTCCGTCTTCTCCCTGTATCCTGTTTCTGGCTTCAGCCAAAGCCTTTGTGTCCTCTTCCATACAGCTTAACAGAGAACCCCTGCCCGAGATGATATTCAGAACTTGGGAGACCTACCAGTTGGGCATACTGTGAGCTTGGAAAAAGGGTATATTTTTATATATATAGTATAACTATATACAGTTTAACTTGCACCATATCAGCACAATTTGTCAGTAGGGACAAGAAAGAGCAGAAGATGGATGACTACATGTCTCCCTTTGTACTGTGATGTGAAGATTTCCAGGGAAGGTGATGGGAGACAAGATCAGCATAAGCAAAGGGGAAAGAGCTTTGAATTCTGCTTACAACAGAGAATCTTGGTTATGACTGCAGCAGTAACTATATTTGAACATTTTAATTTATGCTAAATTGAAAACCGTTATATTTTCCATGAGTGCAAGGAGCAAATCCCACACAGGGTTTTCCATTCTTACTGTTTGCTCTCTTAAGGCCTCGAGCATGACATGGGTAGTTGTATGCATTGTGTCCAATTCATCCCACTGAACAAAATTGTAAGACTTTCTAGCCGAGAGGAAGCCATGTGCTGGGTCCCACTCCAATAAGGTATCAGGCAGGGCCTCTGCCAGCCATTATTCGTAATATGAACTTTTGGATAACCACCTTGGGGGGGAAATTAAGCGAAACTGTGAAAACAGAGTAGTTTTCCTGGGCCAAGCAACACAAAAATCAGTGTGGTCTGGTCACATCCCCTTTACTCTGAATCAGTTACTGCTGATGCCTCTTGTGTGACTTCTTTGGAGGCGGCCATTGCTGTCCGCTGCTAGCAAGTCCTCATTGGTTGAATCCACTGTACTGTCAGTTTGTCAGGAGGCCTCCCTTCAGGGTCTGTGGAACTGGTGCCTAGATCACTGTTAGAGAAGAAGGTATCCCAATGGTGCTCGCTCATGAGGAGGTTAACTGAGACAATATGGAAGCATTGAGCATCAGACTGAGTCCTCTAAGGTGGTTACACCAGTACCACCAATGCCTAAAATAACCAAATGTATGCCTAAAGACTTGCCACAGCTGAGGTTGAGTGGTAAATCATTTCACACCGCTACTGCATCCTAGGACATATTCCAGCTAACAAAGGATTTCATACATTTTTAAAATGTAAGCAGCTTGTCTTGGAGATGCCAGTCGTGTCAGGGGCTCCTGCTATGAAAGGAGGAAAATGGAAACCACCCCAAAGGAGTATTCCAATAGTTGTTCACTCATACCATCAGCTTTTGTTTTTTGACTCTTGGTGTGGAGTCGGATGAGCTGGCATATGTTTAAAAAAGAAATTGTCAACCCCCTTTTCCTACATTTTCTACCTGGGGTTGGGGTGACCTGTCAGTTATCATCTCTCTCAATTCATTGCCACTCTCTGACCTTCGACAGTCATGCCCATCTGGCACAGGTCGTCTTGCACATCCAGCCTTTTCTTTGCTGGGCACTATTGTTTCCTCTTGCCTTCTTCCTGTTGGTCCGAAATTATCTTCAACAGATTGTCTTCTGCTTTCCTTACGCACATGCCTAAACTTCCATAGTCTGTTCTCTTTGATCTTCTCTGCAGTTGGGAGATACTTGAGTTTCTGCTCTGATGTCATTATTTTGTCTGCCCCACAGTGTGCATTCTAACACCCATCTCTGGTACTTCATCTCCATCATGCCTAGCTTTCTCAGCTGCTCTGCCTTCATTGCCCATGGTTCTGTACCATAACAGCAGTACTGGTCACACCATTGTTTTGTGTACCTTACTTTTCAGCTTTTGTCATTTTTCTGTCAACACTACTCCAACGCTCTGTCTGCAGGCCCTCTGATTCCAGCTTTGACCTCTTCAGTCAGACCTCCCATCTCCTCAGCCATCCCACCCAGATTTTTGAAACTGTTGACCTCTCCCACTATTTTCCTATCTCAATTCTCCGCATCTTCTGATTTTTTGCATTTGCTGCCATTGCCGCTGACTTATCGGTACTCTTTCTTTGTGTCCATCAGCTTTGCATTCCATTCCCGTTCTTTGCTGAAATTCTTATCCAGAGTTTACCTGTATACCCATATCATCTGCATGCAGCAACTTTGATGATCTGTTTGCTAGTGTTGTCCGTCACCAGTATGAACAGCAGTAGGCTCAGAGCTGAACTCTGATGCACATCCACTCCCACTGGCAATCCCTCTGTGAATCTAGACACTGTTTATACCTGTGCCTTTTGGTTCATGTATATAGTTTGCACTAATATTACCAATGTTTCTGGGACTTCAGACTATTGCAGGACTGCCCAAATCAGCTTTCTTGGGATCTTGACATATGCCTTCTTCAAATGTAGGAGTGCCTAGTTGGACTCTTCCCATATGCAGCTTCTTCTCAACAGTCTGACTGCAAACCTCAGGTTGGTTGTGCTGCATCTTAATCTGAACTGCTCATCTCCCATATTACTTTCTGTTACTCTTGAGTATTTGTCACCCTACCCAGAGTTTCATGCTTAATGACTGGAGTTTGATACCTTTGTACCGCCTACAGTTGTGAATGCCCTCCTTTGTTCTTGCATACCAACACTAGAATGTGTATTCTTCCATAATGGTACGAGTACACATTGAAAACATTTCTTCCCAACTTATGCAATATCTTGAACATATCTGCCTTGACCACCTCTGAGCCTTTGAGCTGCTTTCCCTAACTTAATGTAAATTAGTACTGTTCTTTCTTCTTCTTGGTGGGCTCCTCATTATCTTTCATCATAGACTGTCTGATGCAGTGTAGCTTGTCTGGGTTTTCTTCATTAAGAGACTGCTGGACGTGCTCCTTCCATCTGCCTTTTATGTCCTTTGGGCTGGTGAGTAGGTTGTTGCTGGCATCCCTTATTAAGGGTATCTGATGACTGTCCTCTTTTATCTTTCAGTCTTTGCCTTATAACCTGATAGTCTCTTTCTGCCATCTGCTGAGTCCCTTTCCAGAAGCTGGAGGAGTGCAATTGATGCCTTGTTCTTTGCTGTCGCTTGCTTTCTTTGTTAGCCAACCAGTATTCCTTCTTAGGTTGATCAGGCTTTTCTATCTCCTAATTTTTCCTGTGGTCCTTTCTTTTGATTATTTCCTGGACTTCTGTATTCCATCACCAACTTTCCTTATGTATCTTGTTTCCATATCTGGCTGAGCCTTGTCTGCTCTGTATTTAACACATGCTGTTTTGAGGCACTGCCATTCCTCTCCAACTCCATCAACTTCCCTTTGTTCCTGAGATGCTAAAGTCTTGAATATTTTATTGAATCCTTGTGCTTTCTCTCCAGTCCACTTCAAGGCCCTCAGTCTAGTCTTTGACCACTGCTTACAGCTGATTGTGGCAACCAGTGGTTTACGCTAAGAGTAAACTGTTTCACTGGCGGTACTTTCCAGTCAGTGATTCTACGACAGTGTGCCCTTTCTTTAGTAGGAAGAAGTCTACCCGAGTTGTATGTTGGCCCAAAAAAAAAATCTGCCCTCATACTTGGAATCTGACACTGAGGTCATCTTATTCTCTACTTTTACACCAGTGATTTCTCATTTGAAGATCCTATTCACAGGAAGAAAGCATTCTTCAGATGGTAAACAATGGATTTATCATAGGCCCATCTAAAATTCAGGGACTTTATGGACCTGCCTGAGCTGAAACCACTACCCCCACAGCCTTAGAAGTACAGGAAGATATATTCATTAGTGCATCCAAAATCTGTATTCACTCTCCACTGCCCCCAGGAAGCCTTACTGTTTCTTCAGGGTCATAGATTCCCACAATTTTCAGTACAAAAGCCCTTCAGTCTGATCCATCTGTTATGTCCATGGATTTCCACAAGAGAACAACTTTGGCTGGATCCAGGAACCCTCCTCTCAGTGTTAAGGAGAGCGGAACCTTTTACTGAATTACTGACGTACTGAAGTTTCAAGAGTCTGTACTAGCTGACATGAAATCCTAAGGCAGAGTCAAGCCATAGGACCTCCATTCAAAAGGGAGATGCTTGAGGGTGCAGCTTTGTGCTCAGCTTGCCAAATGCTCTGTGAAATTTGGCTGTGAATGCACTAGCTGTGTCATGAAGGGCAGCAGCTACTTGGGACTATAATTAGGAGAGGCACCTGGCTGAGGACTTTGGTCATGCCAGGCCACGTGAAGACAAAGCTTCTGAATGTGCCACTAAGTAGGGATCTTGTTTTCAGACTGGTAGCTGAAAATGTATTTTTTCATTCCCTGCGATTGAAATATTGCATGAACTACCCTCATAAAATCTGGTCTGTCTATTGTAAACAGGAAAAAGGCAAATCATGCTTCATAAATAAAATGGCAGGTGGAATAAACGGACAAGCCTACAGGCCCCCAGAGGGAACAGCTGTGATTTGATCATCCTTCCCCTGCCCTTTCCATTAGAACCACCCCACCCCACCCCCAAACCCTGTTTCCCATGCACCAACCTCTTGTCCACATGAAAATAGGGTCCCTTTGTGGAGGAGTGAGAAGCTGTTATCCAGGGCCAGTGGGTCTTCACCATTTTGGAACAAGGATAAAAATTCCATTTCCTAAGCAGAGCCATATTCTCATGAAGACCTCTTAATTAAAGTGTTTTATAAAGAGTACTAAAACAGGAAGAGATTACAGGAATTTACTCAGTACAGTTGGAAAGTAATTGTAATTATATTAAGATTAAACAGATCCACGAAAGTACCAAAATTTGATTACTGTGCAGGGTCGTCTACCTCTACTTTCCCCTCAAGCTTTGGAATGCCTGTTTCCACATTCCTATTACAAAGGTTGCATAGAAGCTTTCTGAGGCCCAAAGCAGTGGAAGTAGGCTATCAATTGACTTTCTTGTTGTTTGGCTTGTCTGTTGCACTTATGTTGTTCAGAGTGCTTGGCTGCAGTAGTTGCTTATTGCAAAGTCGAGGACATTAATATTTATGCCTACAGATGACTCCCTGATGTAGGCAGTCTCTCTAAAAGGAATTTGTAAGGCAATGCATTCACCCTAATTTGTTTCGGAGATGTAGACCTATCGTTATACTTACCAAAATACCACCAAGTGGTATTTTGCAAGTTCAAGTTCTGGAAGGAGGGGAGGAATTTACTGTGCACAGACTAGCAGAAAGCCTTTCATCCCCAGGACAAAGTACTCTAGTTCCAAGTGCCTTCAAGCAGTTTTGTAACAGAATGCTATCGCTCTAAAGGAGTTCTTGAGAGTCTTGGGTTACATGGTTTCCTACAAAAGTATTGCAAGATTGCATACGAGGAAGCTGCAATGGTATCTCAAACACAGATGTTGTCAGCACATAGTCACATAAGTCTCTAGAGTATCCAATCTCCTCTTACCCCTGCTTAAGGAAAGGGCTCTTATGGTGGATTTACCAGATACACCAAAACTCGCAAGTACATTTAGGAAGGCTTGGGGACACTGACTGACTTTCACTAAAGACCCATCCAGCACAGCATGTGGGAAACCTGAGTATTCAAGAGCCCTGGGGTAAGAATTTCAGAGAGACATCACTGTCAGAGATGATGGTAGTAATGTTAACCTTCGAAGCTTTGTCAGATTTCATCAACAAGCAAGGGGATAACCATTCCAATGCAGGTCAGCAGTGCAGGTTTGGGAAACTTCTCCAGAGTTGGTCCTATCTTTATACACAAATTGAATCCCGCCAAAGGAGAATGTCCTGGAGGACAAACTGACCATGACACTCACAGACCCACACAAATGGATTTTAAAGAGGAATGTTTTTGTAGACTTTACACGTGGATGGGGTAAGCCAGAAGTCAACCTTTTTGCTTCTCCAGATAACCGGTAAATGTTTTATTGTTATTTATTTGTTTGTTCTTTTTTGACCAGATTATTCCCTCTAGGCTGGTGGCCTCTCATCAGGAGAGACCCAAGGTGGCATTTAAACTACTAGAGGAATTTCCTTGGGCAACGGGAATGTTCCCCTACTCTCTTTGATAGGTGCTGAGGAATCTTTTACATCCACCTAAGATACCATCAGCTCAAGCAGATGGGACTTCTGTTTAATATCTCATCTGAAGGGCAGCACACTCGAGTGCAGTATACCCCTCTTGCACCATAGTGTCAGCAATCCACCTACTTGGTTTGGTAATGTATTTCACACTGCTCTGCACCAAAGATGTGTGCTACGTGTTGCACTACTGCTGAGGAAGGTTTGCAGCAGAAGAGCAGCTCAGAAGTCTAGCCAAGTGAATGCATTCTCCATTGGTGGGAGGGTCTTTCTCTACATTTTCCATCCAATACCCCCCTCATCCCCCAACAGTATTGCAGACAATAAAGGAAAATATACCAGCAGTGCTATTGATTGCCGCCTTGGTCAGAATGGAGCATTGGTTGTCCCTCCTGCCGAGCATGGCAAGGACAGAACCCAGGCGCTTGCCTTAGCGAGTGGACTCTTAACTTGAAACAATGAATCCCTGCTACACCAAAACCTGAGGACTGTAAGACTGACAGCTTGGATAAAATTCATCCACCCCTTTCAGGCACATGTTCTCAGAGAATATGATTAATATTATGAGGGAGGCTAGGAATCCTAAAACAATCTTGCCTAGCAGAATTGTAAATGATTCTCCCTTTGGTGCTTTTGTCACAGGTATCCATGGTTCTCACTTTCCTGTCTGACATTTACAGAACAGACCTGTCTTATGCATTTCTTAAAAGATATCATGTATTTCAGCCTGTGTACTAATGAATATCCAGCTCTACTCAGCTGCCAGTTCAGCAGTTACAGAAGGTGATGTTGCAACTTTGACCTTCACAAAGAGATGATACCCAACAATGGGAACACAACTTTGCCATAAAAAGCTCATTGTTACCCTTTGAATCAGCTGCTTCCTTCCCCTTCTGATACCTTTCATAGAAGACCATCTTTTTGGTGACCGTCAGCCTCTGCTAGGATATCAGAATTGCAGGCTTTCATATGCAAAAAAAAAAATAAATAAAAATTACATGGGCATCCATACTGTGTGACCTAGTCCAAGTATCATTCCTAAATTAGTAACTGAACTGACATTAGGTCAACCATTCGCTTTCCTATCTTTTTTTCAAATTCCCAAAACAAGGGGAAAAAGATTTTATATTCTTTGGATATGTATAGGCAACTGAGATTTTATTTGAACTTGACAAAACTGATAGTCTGACCAGCTCTTTATCTTATTTGTTAAGGGCAAGAAGTGGAAGGTTGTGAACAAGTAGACCGTAGTTAGTCCACTGTATTTGTTTTTTATTCCTTTCTGGCTATTTTAAGGCACATTTCTACTAGAGCCTTTACAGCCGCAATGACCTTCCTCTAGGGTGCACAGACTCAGGCTGTTTGAAAACTATCTGGTCATTAATCCATACCTTCTGCAAACACTACAACCTAGGTTTTGTGTTCAGGAGCCAAGATAGGGTTTGCTGTGGCCATTCTTCAAGGTGTTCTCTCTTCATAATCTACCCAAGAGCATACACCCACTGGATCTTGCACTTTACTGTCCATGCTCACAAGCTAAATCCCTCTAACGCTGCATCCACACAGGGAAATATTTTAGTCATTGGTGACTTTGTAGTTAGGCATACAGATTTCACACTGGACAGGAACAAGGTGATAGTAACACCAAAGGACCTGACACCAGGCAAGCAGTTTCCAAAGACCTTAAAGTCTGCTACGACCTAATGGTAGTCCGTGTGGAAGTGAATGCCCTGAGGTGCTCCATCCAAAGGGAGACATGCTGAGTAACATAATGGAACTTGTTATACAGGTGTTAGTCTGAAAGGTTATTGCTGTTTTGTTCTCTTGTCTTCAGGAATAATCCCTAAATACCAAGGCAAGATAACTGACTTTAAAAATTGGCTCAGCAGTTGGTGTCATTCCAAGGGTACCTGGGATGAGATGACATCCTGTTTTGCCAGAGACTGCTTATGCGTCTCATGACAAGGACTTCCACATACTGCCAAAAGCCTTTGCTGCCCCCTTAGTGCCTTTTATAGGCAGTCTGTTCCTGCATTCCTACATAACAAACTTAAACATAAATTCAGGCAAAATTATGGTAGCACTACTCTGTGAAGAATCTAAACAGAAAGATGCCAGAGAATGGAGCTCCTTGCAACTCGGCCACACTCATGTCTGTGTAGCTGTTAAATTTTTGACAGCACACCCTTTGTAGCAGAGTTTAACACCTACCTTACCATACCTTCAGACTCTTTGGGTATCTGTGTTTGTCAGCAGCACTATTACTTCATATCATTGCCCATTACCGTAACTTGGAGCTTCTGAAGAGCCAAATCACACTCAACATACTCCAACTGTAACTTCACTGCTAGCTGCAAGTCCAAGATCTTTAGGAGACATTGACAGGGAAGTTGCTGTTAATACCACTGAGAAGTTAGATTCCAAACCAAATGCCTTGTTGCTTGGGGGACTTTGGTTACCCAAGCATTGATTTGGTATACTTGCGCGTGTAAAAATGGGCATGCTCAGCATATCTCTCAAGCTCATAGAGCAAGAAATCTGGACAGAACCATAAATAAAAGTGGGACAAAGGCCCAAAAATAGAGAGAGTTTTTAAATATTGCACTTAAGACTTAAAAAGTTGATAGAACAACAGGTTTTGCATTAGCTTGGATTTTCTGAATGGTGTGAAGTCATAAATTCAGATGTCTGTCATTATTTTTTAAGTTCAATCTTTAGTGACTTGCCACTAATTTGCCAGAAAGACACAATTTCATGAAAAACAGACCAAAAATATGAGGCAAAAATTTGAACATTCTGCGAAAATCTGTACATTTGAGAGGTATGACAGTATTTCCCAGACGTTTATGGCAGTATGCTGGAGCAAATTGTAGATCTACACACTAGAGGCTCTAATAACCTTGACCTGGTCCATACTGACCTAACCCCTGCCTGTACCCCACCCCACATCTCATCACTAGTTTAATCTGACCATAAATCAGTCATCATCTCTGTTAGGCCTAGTCAGCCAAATAAGATCATATTTAAGGACTTCTCCAGAGCAAGCCTACTTCATCTTGTAGCAGACCTATGCAAAATTCCCAGCAGGGTCCCTCATATGGGCCCAACTGAGAAGAGAGCTGACATATTCATCTCCAATATCTACCAGCACTTAAAAATCTGTATAGAAAAAGTCAGTACATGCCCACCCTGAATGTATTGGTAAATTCCAAAATAAACCAGTTTGATTATATATTATGGAGTCAACTGAAGAAACTCCAGCTGTACTCTGTTGCATACCGCCTACTCAGAGGTGATCTCTGCCTGACATACAAGGCCATGTCCAACCCGGAATTGATTGCCATGCTCCACTTAAAGAAAACCATATCCCCTCGAGCCACACGCTGTAGGGATCTAAGCTCACCACAACAATAAATAGGATGTGCTGGAGGGATAGATTCCTGTCCCAGAGACTTAGGTTCATAGGTAGGTACTAGGCTATCTGCCCAAAGGCATTTATAAGCCTAGCTGGAATGTGTTGGCTTTCGCAACCCCCTTAGATTAGTTCCCTGTGCCTCTGTCCAGCAGAGCCATTGAACTGATCCCTGGAGTAAACTTTCTGTTTCCCATCCACTCGTCAAGGTCTCTCTTGAAGAGGGTTAGCGAGGAGCTCTGCCTAATGTAGATTGGAATCTCGTTCCAGAGCATGGGAAGTCTCTGGGACAGGAATCTATCCCTCCAGCACATCCTATTTATTGTTGTCTTCAGTCTTAAGTAACGTGAAGTTTGCTTTTGAAAAGTTTTTCACTGTGCTTTCTTCGACCGGGGGTGGTGGCAGAATGTGGATATCCAGAGTGATTAGATTATGGTCAGATCTAACCAACGAGGGGTTGACGTCTGGTGTGCAACACCGGTCGCCCATGCTGGTGATGACCAGGTCTAATGTGTTGTCAAATCTGGTGGGGGTGTTGACCAGTTGATCCAGGGCGTTTGAGTTTATAAATTCCAGGAAATGTTGGGCAAGGAAGTTTGTACTTGAGTAGTTTTCCCAGTTAATGTTTGGATAACTGAAATCACCCAATATCAGGGTGTTTGGTAGGACCTTTGTTTCCAGGAATGCGGAGTGGGGGTCCTGGGACATGGGTGATCTGTAGCAAGCTATAATTTGAATAGCAGTTTTGCCCGTTGATGTGAAAGTGTTTAATCTCGCCGTTTGTTCTTACACACGGGTTCAGAGCCGATCCTCGGCTCTGAGTCTGCTGCATCGCAAAGCTCTGCATCTTAGAGAAGCTCGAGACCAGACTATATCCCATAATCCTCCCTGCTATTCCTCAGATCTAGTTTGCCGCTGCAACAGATCGGTTGAGGAGAGCTCGGGCCAGAGAGTAATTTAGTTTATCGATTCAGATAAGCAATTTTTTTTGGAAATCTAACTTTAACCTTAGATAGATAGTGTAGTGTGTGTGTGTTTTTTGATATACATCCTATATATATATATATATATATATATTAGATACATAGGTTTTGGGCTTTGGCCTACTTGTTTTCTGTCAGAACTCTGACTTTGTTCTACTAGTGTGTTTATTATAGGCTTGTAGTATACTGCTTATTATTGCATATAGTTACTCTTGGCTAGTTTTCTATCCATACTATTTTATCACTGTTTTAGTGTTTTGACTTGACTGTACCATGTCGGAGAAAGCCAAATCCGGCTTTAAGAGGTGTCAGTGTGGACAGAAAATGTCCATCACTGACAATCACGCTTCCTGCGTCTACTGCCTTGGCCCTCTCCATTTGCAAGAGGATTGCTCCATCTGCCATTCCTTTAGCGGGAGGGTCATGACAGAGAGGCGCAGGAAGCTTATTGACAGAGGTTTACTTAAGTCTGACTTCCAGGAGGCCTTGGAGAAGTCCGACCAGGCTTCTAAGTCTTCGAAGGGGTCGAAGACATCGAAGATGTCGGAGCCCATGTCATCAGCTCCGAGCTCATCTTCCAAGATTCGTTCGCCGGTTCCACAGACCTCGGGGCCGAGCATCGAACGGTTATCTTTCACCGAGCCCCAGGTCTTGGAACCGGTGTCGGAGCTGCCTCCACCGTCGATTCTTTGGTCGGTGCCGTCTTCGGCCCCTTCGACCCGGTCTTCCAGACCATTATCCGATACTGATGTGGATCGTGTCGTGCAGAAACTAATGGAAAACATGGCCTTATCCAAGCTGATTGCGGTTTCGTCCCGGTTGTTGTCGAAACTAGAAGGCCTCCCCGTGTCTCCAACAGGTCCTCCTTCGAGACTCATCCAGTCTTCGGAGCCGGGAGAGGACGAACCGATGATAGTGGAGCCCTCGGTGCCAAACCCGTCCATTGAACGATCGGAACCATTGACTTCTACTCCTTCGGAGCCCGTAGGGGAGTCGCGGAGCCGACTATCTCTCCTTGGTTCCGGGACCGAGAGTCGTACAGATTTTTCGGTGCCGACTCTCCCTCTCGGGGCCTTGGCGCAGATTGGTTCGGCTCCATCCTCGGGGTTGGAGCCCACGGTTCCGGTGTCGGGGATGCTTCCGAGTTCTTCGGAACCGAAGGAGTCCTCGGCCCGGGGCTCGGGGGCTTTTGACCTTATGAGGAAGGTATTGTCTGCACAGACAACTACTTCATCGGAGGCGTCTTCTCCTTCCCTTAAAGGGCCGCTTTCTGTTTCTGCTCCCATGATTCACCCTAAACGTAGAGCCCCATTGCCTCGGCCAGTCCCAGAGGGTGCTCCCTGTTCCTCGGAGGCCTCACCAGAAGCCCCCTCTGATGAGGTTCCGAGGAAGAGATTGTGCAAGAGGAGGCACATTGATTCCCTACAGGAATCTCTAATGTCTGACACCAATTTGGATGAGGCAGAGGGGTCCCCATGGTCCCCCTCTGAGGATGTGTCATTTGCAGACATCCTGGAGATCTTGAAACAGAAGGGTGATTGGCAGTCCCTAGCCCCAACTGAGGACAAGTCGGTGTTGCTGAAGGCTTTTGGGGCTCAACCTTCTACCTCCTGGGTGACCCCGCTCTTCGATGAATTGATGGACTTGATTGCGCGAAGGGCGTGGGAAACACTGGACACAGTGGAACCGGTCCCCTTAAAACTGAACAAATTTATCACTTCCCCCCAAGATAAGGCCTATCTTACTAAAGGAGTTCCGGTCGACGCTATGGTGGTGGCGGCAGCCATGAAGAAGGAAATGTCTGAGTCTTCCTCTTCTGTTCATCCTCCTAATAAGGATTCTAGGATTATGGACAGATATGAGAAGCGCGTTTTTAGTTCAGCGACTTTTTGCATGCGTTCGCTAAAGTATTTGACACATTTTACACGTCTACAGAGGGATCTCATTAAGGAACTGGGAGATACCCTCCAGGGTAACGACCCCGATATGCTGCCCCGTTTTTCTCAGATGTGTTTTCTACTATGGCGCCTAGTTTGCAGTCATCTGCAAACTTTGTCAGCCATAACCCTCCTGTGTTTGCTTGTACTTGAAAAGTAGATGCCAAACAAGAGTGGGCCCAGGACTGAGCCTGTGGGACACCACTTGTGTCAGGCTTGAGTCTGACATGGCGCCAGCAACTCTGACCCTGTGGGTTCTGTCACTCAGCCAGTTTGCAACCCATCTTGTGATGTATGGGTTAACATTTAAGTTGATGAGTTTTCAATGATACCGAGTGGGGTATTGTATCGAAGGCCTTAGCCAGATCGAGGTAGGCTGTATGGACTGCCTTTCCCTCATCAATGGCTTTGGTGACTGTTTCAAAAAGTCAACCAAGTTTAAAAGGCATGATCTGCCTTTGACAAAGCCAAACTGGGTTGGATCCAAAGTCTGCAAATTCCCTATGTCTTTATTTATGAGGTCCATTATGATCCTCTCCATGGCTTTGCAGATAAGGCTTGTCAAGCTAATGGGCCGGTAATTTCCAGGGTCTGTGGAGGCACCGCCTTTATGAAGTGGGACCACAGTTGCAGTGCGCCACTCCTGGGTGCGTGTCCAGAGGTAAGACTTTGATTAAACAGCTGTCCTAGCTGTGGGTTTAATTCCTCATTGAGTTCGTGGAGCACACAGCCGGGGACACCATCAGGTCCCATGGATGCTGTGTCTTTTGCTTTGGAGAGAGCAGTTCTCACTTGGGCCCTGGACATCTTTGGGCGGCTGCACTCGCTTGGTATAGATATCTCTCCTTTTGGGGGAGAAGTTTGCACTGAACCTGTCAGCCAGTATGTTGGCAATGTCTGTAGGATCAGTAATCTTCACATCATTTTGAACTAGTTCTGAGCATATCTGGGAGTTTCCTCCTAGGTTTCTAACATAGCTAAAGAAGGCCTTATGATTGTCTTTTGAGTCTTTAGCTATTTTTCTCTCAAATTTGCTTTGGATGATTTTATGAGAGCTCTTAGTTTTTTACTTATAGTGATCAAGGGTGTCTTACCTTTTAAGGATTTTGCTCTATCTTGTAGTAGCTTCCTCCTTTTGTTGTAGAGTTTGTTTATGGCTGGGGTCCACCAGACTGGACGCTGCCTTTGGTACAAAGAGTCTTTGTTTTGCTTGGGATTGCCTTATCCATGCAGTCCTGCAGGTGCTGGTAGAAGGCATTTGTAAGTGATTCAGCGGCTTGAGTATTGTTTTCCACCGGCTCGGGGGCCTTAAAGGAGACCACACTAGTCTTTAGAAGTGTGAAGTCGGCTTTTGAGAAGTTCTTTACTGTGGTCTTTTTATTTCAGGTGGGGTGGGATGAGGACCTCCAGCGAGATTAGTTTGTGATCTGATCTCACCAGTGAGGGGTATACTTCCGGTGTTGAACATTGTGCTCCCATGTTCGTGATGATGAGATCAAGTATGTTATCTCCTCTTGTGGGGATGGTGACTAGTTGTTCCATGGCATTTGAGTTTATGAATTCCAGGAACTTTTGGGCTAGGGTGTTTGGGCTTGAGTAGTGTTCCCAGTCTATATTAGGGTAATTGAAGTCACCTAGTATGATGGTGTTTGGTGATACATTTATCCCCTCTAGTGTTTTCAGGAAGGCCATGTGAGGTTCCTGAGTTTGTGAGGGTGGCCTGTAACATGCTACAATTTGCAGAGCAGTCTTGCCTATGGTTAATTGCACCTGGATGGTCTCCGATGCATCGTGCGTTGCCACCAGTCTTGAGGTGTGGGTGTCCTTGATGAATATGGATACCCCTCCTTTCTTGGTATTGTCCGGATTTTGGGGCCGGAACGCATGATATGAGGTAAAACCTGATAGCTGGGGTGCTCTCAGGAGCCTTGAACCAGGTTTCTGTCACAGCACAGACATCGATGTTCTCCATACTGAGAAGGGCCTCGAGTGCGTGCATTTTGAGATTTAGACTTCTGGCATTGAGCAGCATTACCCTTAGTTTTTTCCTTTTTGTGTTCTAGGGTGGTAGGTTTAGAATTTGAGCCTTGCCTAAAAAGGCACTATGGGGTGGCAAGAGCCTTTGCCAATATCCGAATCCCAGGGTGACAGGTGCAAGCCGTCCCTTAGCAGCGTGGCTTGTCCAGCATGTCATCCCAGACAGACAGATACTGGATCCCCTTTGAATGACACCAGTGTTTAAGCCAATTGTTAAAGCTGATCATCTTATCTCTGTATTGTGGCATCATTCTTGGTGAAGGTAGGATACTGCTCAAGGTCAGGGTCATACCTGCCTGGGCTACATAATCAGAGAGCTCCTCAATGTCTCTTTTCATGTAGTCCAAGGAGGTACGTCTCAGGTCGTTTACACCAGCGTGGACAATGACTGAGTCATATTTGTACCTGCTGTTGAGAGACCTGAGTGTTTGCGTTATGTGGCGGATTCTAGCGCCCGACAGGCAGCTTACTGTGACCTTCTCCTTACTCAGTCTGGTGAGCGGGGCGTCAGTGTGTCTGACTATGTTGTCACCAATGACTAGTGTGTCTGGCATTGTGGTTGGCCTTAAGGGCTGTGACTGTTTGACACTCTGACTGTGAGGTCTATGTGTTGCAGGTGTTGTGTTCTGAGGTGGTGGTTGTTTGGGTGTCTGCTTTGGTGGCCTCTGCTGTTTTGGTAGATTTTTGATCAGAGCCTCCGAGTATGTCTTTGTGTGTTTGTGTATGATTTGAGGTTGTAATGGTACTATGTGAGACTGGGTCTATAGTGTGTGTGGTAACCTTCTCCTCCTGACTGGTCTTGCCAGTCCTATGTTGAGAGAGCTCAGCCTCCAGTTTGGCCGTATAGTTGCATCTCTCGCATGTATTTGTGTTTTGTGGGAGGAGGAGAGGGTTGTCTGTGTACATGAGGCAATTGTAACATTGCCTCAATATTCCCAGGTTCACCAGCTGAGCAGGAGAGGACACTAGCAACTGATCCCTCGACATGCTAGAAGGATAGACAAAAACTTTAAAAAAAGATGCGGGGGGACGTGGGTGACCGAGAAATGGGGGGTTGCCTTTTGGGGTACTATCTATGACAAGAGTGCCGTATCAAGGTAATAAGTACTGTAGGAGCAAGTGCTAGGTTTAACAGATAGAGAATAGTCTACTTGGAGTCAAGTAGAGATGATCTTTTAGTTATAGGATACGCTGATTTGATCAGTAGTATAGTTCGAGGAAGGTAGTTTTAAGGGAAAATTTGAAGAGTGGACTTTAGGTAGCCCGAATAGTTTAAACCTGCTTAACCGGCACTGCCCTAGTGTGCAACAGTGGCAACTCCGCGCTAAATTGCGCTGGCTTAACGCTGCGTTACAGCGTTTTATACCAGGGGCTGGAAAAAGATAGAAACTGGCCCAAACGACCAATAAACTACTAGTTACTGGCTGAAACCTCACAAAACTGGACAAAAGGCAGCTCAATGCTTCCCACTCCCACTGGTAAGCAAGGTAACTTTCTCTCCCCCAAATAAGGCAAGGAAACAGTACACAGGAACTACAACCAAAGCCCAGGAATCAGCAACTCTGAAACTGGACTAAACTAGTAAAGCAGGAAAAACAAGAGATATTTTTTTCTTTTTTTTTTTTTTTTCACAAGACAGGCAGAAACAGGTACAGCAAACACTTATAAATGCTATGAATCAGCTACTACAGCTTACACAGAAGAATTTGCTACAAATACAGTCAAATAGTAACAAACAAGGATTCCAAGTGCAATATTAAGTTAAATGCAGTAAAAACAGCTTCAATGTAACAGAAAGGCGAAATACAGTCGCTAGGTATTCAGATGTGGAAAGCAACAAAAAATATACTTAGTATCAAGAAAAGTCGCTTATTCTGCTCTCTGCAGCCTGGATTACTCTGCTGGCCCACGTGGAGTCTGTGCTGAGTAGGTACAAGCTGAAAAACGCGCTTACGCGTTTTATACCAGGGGTCTGGAAAAAGCTAGAAACTGGCCCAAAACGACCAATAAACTACTAGTTACTGGCTGAAACCTCACAAAACTGGACAAAAGGCAGCTCAATGCTTCCCACTCCCATTGGTAAGCAAGGTAACTTCCTCTCCCCCAAATAAGGCAAGGAAACAGTACACAGGAACTACAACCAAAGCCCAGGAATCAGCAACTCTGAAACTGGACTAAACTAGTAAAGCAGGAAAAACAAGAGATATTTTTTTCTTTTTTTTCTTTTTTTTCACAAAACAGGAAGGTATTGTCTGCACAGACAACTACTTCATCGGAGGCGTCTTCTCCTTCCCCTAAAGGGCCGCTTTCTGTTTCTGCTCCCATGATTCACCCTAAACGTAGAGCCCCATTGCCTCGGCCAGTCCCAGAGGGTGCTCCCTGTTCCTCGGAGGCCTCACCAGAAGCCCCCTCTGATGAGGTTCCGAGGAAGAGATTGTGCAAGAGGAGGCACATTGATTCCCTACAGGAATCTCTAATGTCTGACACCAATTTGGATGAGGCAGAGGGGTCCCCATGGTCCCCCTCTGAGGATGTGTCATTTGCAGACATCCTGGAGATCTTGAAACAGAAGGGTGATTGGCAGTCCCTAGCCCCAACTGAGGACAAGTCGGTGTTGCTGAAGGCTTTTGGGGCTCAACCTTCTACCTCCTGGGTGACCCCGCTCTTCGATGAATTGATGGACTTGATTGCTCGAAGGGCGTGGGAAACACCGGACACAGTGGAACCGGTCCCCCTAAAACCGAACAAATTTATCACTTCCCCCCAAGATAAGGCCTATCTTACTAAAGGAGTTCCGGTCGACGCTATGGTGGTGGCGGCAGCCATGAAGAAGGAAATGTCTGAGTCTTCCTCTTCTGTTCATCCTCCTAATAAGGATTCTAGGATTATGGACAGATATGGGAAGCGCGTTTTTAGTTCAGCGACTTTTTCCATGCGTTCGCTAAAGTATTTGACACATTTTACACGTCTACAGAGGGATCTCATTAAGGAACTGGGAGATGCCCTCCAGGGTAACACAGATGCTGCTGTCTCAGATAAGGTGACAGCACAACTTAACACCCTTACTTCAATAGCAAACTCTTCCATGAGGCTCATCTCATATGCGGCCGAAGGATCGAGTAGAGCTGCAACTTTGCTCCTTTGCGGAAGCCTTCAAGTCTTCCTTTGCCAACGCCCCCTTTGATGGTGCCACACTCTTTGGGCCCAAAGTAAAGGAGACTCGAACTCGGTGTGAGCAAGAGGGGAAGAACCTGTCTGCTGTTGGGGTCCGTTTTTCCGCTCCAACTAGACTGTACCCTAAAGGGCAACGAGGTGGAAAAATGTGGTTCCGTAAGACTCTGGGATCTTTCCAAGCCACACAGGGTGATGCCCTCTCCAGAGGCAAAGGAGGTGGAAGAAATGGAAGACGCCACCCTGGTGGCAAAGGGGGTCTGCAAAATCAGGGCGACAGGGATACAGTCTCTGGGAAGCCCTTCCAGCACTCCTGAATGGAGGCCCGACTGTCCTACTCTGGAGGCAGTCGGGAGTCGCTTGGCTTTATACCCACAGGCCTGGCTAAATCTTACCTCGGATTCTTGGGTAAAAAGCATAGTAACCAGAGGATAATTAATTCTCTTTACTTCTGCCCCACCTCAACAAAAGAGATTTCCAGATGTGCCAACCCATCTGCGAGATCCAGCAGCTGTAGAAATTTCAAAGCTGCTTGCAAAAAGAGTCATCCAGCCAGTCCCAGTGGACCAAAGAGGATCCGGAACTTACTCAAGGTTCTTTTTAGTTCCAAAGAAGACAGGGGACTGGAGACCGATTTTGGATTTCAGCAATCTCAACACCTTCGTAAGGAAGGAGAAGTTCCGGATGGTCACGCTACAGTCGATCCTTCCCTTCTTACAGAAGGACTATTGGATGTACTCGATAGAGCTCAAGGACACGTACTACCACATCAAAATGGCCAGGCCGTCCAGAGATCACCTGCGCTTCCGGCTGGGAGCCAGTCATTTTCAGTTTCGAGCTCTGCCCTTTGGACTCACCTCAGCCCCCAGGGTATTCACCAAATGCATGGCAGTAGTGGCGTCTCACTTGACGACAAGGATTCAGAGTGTTTCCGTATTTGGACGACTGGCTCCTCACCGCCACTACCAAGCATCGTCTTGTACAAGCCAGAGACTACACAGTCGACCTTTGTTCCCACTTAAGAATTTCAATCAGTTTCGAAAAATCTGCCTTATCGCCCTCACAGCATATCTCATTCATCGGAGCAGACCTAGATACACGGTTAACACTGTTAAAGCTTCCTCCACTAAGGGCGTCGGCCCTCAAAGAACAGGTTGTTGTTCTTCTTCAGAACAGGAAAGCCCCAGCCAAGCAAGTGTTAAAGGTTCTGGGACTAATGGCAGCGTCTCTGATCGCAGTTCCCATGGGGAGATTGCACATGAGGGTCCTACAATGGCTGCTTTTCGCACAATGGTCATTCCAGCAGCTACCCTTGTTGCACGAGATACTAATAACAAACTCTTGCAAATGAGATCTTTCATGGTGGGTAAACAGTCAGGATCTCACAGTGGGTCGCCCGTTTGTCCTACCCAACCAGACGGCCACAATAACCACGGACGCTTCTCTGATGGGGGGGGGGGCTTTTTCAGGGAAGAACAGTCCAAGGGGAGTGGTCCAACATGGAGTACAACCTGCACATAAATGTTCTGGAGTTGAGGGCAGTGTTCCTAGCGTTGCAACACTTCCAAGCTCTCTTACCTCTGGGAACAGTGGCAGTTCAGATGGACAACATGTCTGTGGTCTGGTACATAAACAAGCAAGGGGGAACCAGGTCTTAGCCATTATGCAGAGAGGCCATGAGAATTTGGCAATGGGCAGAGTCCACAGGTCGCTTTCTAGTGGCAACGCACATCCCGGGGTCATCCAACGTCATTGTGGACAGGTTGAGCAGTTTCCTATATGCATTCCCTCCTACCCCGTTGATTCCCAAATTTCTACAGAAAGCCAGGAACCTGGAAAGGACGATAAATACTCATAGCGCCATTCTGGCCTTGGCAGATATGGCTCCCCTTTCTTCGAGCCCATCAAAGGGAGGAACCTTGGATTCTTGACCCAGTGCCAGATCTATTGACTCATTCGTCGAGAGTTCCTCACCCATCTCTTCAATCCCTCAAACTGACAGCTTAGCTGCTCCAATTCCCTGTCTAGCCAGGTCAGATCTTCTTTCTCCGGCAGTTCAACACATTCTGGTTGCCTCTCATAAAGCCTCCACCAGAAAGCTTTACAGGAGCAAATGGAAATGCTTCGTATGTTGGGCATCAAGCCAACACATAGATCCCTTGGTAGCTCCACTACACAAAGTTCTGGAATTCTTATCAATTCTCTTTCATGAAGGAGCCTCTACTTCCACCTTAAGAGTACAGTTGGTGGCTATATCTAACTTTCATATTGGTGAGGGGGGCTCTTCTATTATGTCTCACAGGCTTTGCAAGGCTTTTATGAAAGGAACCTTCCACCTTCGTCCACCCATTCGGGAGCCCTTTTTCCCGTGGAATTTGAACTTGTTATTGTCGCAACTGATGTTGCCACCCTTCAAACCGGCTTCCTCCTGCCTCCTAAAGTTCTTATCGTGGAAGACACTATTTCTTGTGGCTGTTACTTCAGCTCAAAGAGTATCAGAGCTACAAGCATCATCAGTCAGGCCACCGTACTTGATCTTCCACCCAGATAGTCTCCTTGCGCACAAACCCGTCATTCCTCCCCAAGGTATGTTCTGTCCTAATTATCAACCAATCCATAGAGCTCCCCACGTTTTTCAAGAATCATACAAACAAATTGGAGTATATGCTGCACAAGTTGGATGTTCATAGGCAGCTAAGATTTTACCTGGACAGGACTAAAGATCACAGAAAGTCAGATCAGCTGTTTGTTTCGTTTGCAGACAACAAAAAGGGTATGGCAGTCACAAAACGTACCTTATCTAAATGGCTTTCCGATTGTATAGAATTTGTGTACTCTATTTCGAATCAGTCATTACCTTTCAAGCCTAAGGCTCATTCCACTTCCTTGGCTCATGCAGCTCGCTTACCTTTGGACACAATTTGTTTAGCAGCTACCTGGGCTAAACCTCATACATTTATCAGTCATTATAAGGTTGACAGGGCCTCCAAGGACAGGACATCCTTTGGTTCCACTGTGCTCAGGAACGTTCTTCCAGGAGTCACCCAGGGTGACGGAGCTAGGGACGCTACCCGTGTGTAAGAACAAACTGCGAGATTGAACACTTTCACATAAAGAAGTTATGTACTTACCATAACGTTCCATGTGAGGTGTTCATCTCACCTTTGTTCTTACACCCCCCCCCCCACATGTTATGGAAGAACAGGTAAGACTAGAGTCTGGTCGGGATTTTCTTACCCCTTTCTAGGGTTCATTGGTTTGTGTCCTCATTAGGATATAGTTCACCGCCCATAGGCATTACTTATTATAGTCAGAGGATGTTCATGGATAACCGTGTGAATGTGTAGGTCTTGCACCAAGGTGATGATTAGCGGTCTGGTTTCTCACAAACTAGATCTGAGGAATAGCAGGGAGGATTATGGGACATAGTCTGGTCTCGAGCTTCTCTAAGATGCAGAGCTTTGCGATGCGGCCGACTCGAAGCCGAGGATCGGCTCCGAACCAGTGTGTAAGAACAAAGGCGAGATGAACACCTCACATGGAACGTTATGGTAAGTACATAACTTCTTTTTAGTTGCACGTGGATGATCTCTGAAGTATCATGCTGTGCCACTAACCTGGAGGTGTGGGTATCCTTGATGAATATGGATACTCCCCCACCTTTTGTCTTTCGGTCCTGGTTTTGTGGCCAAAATGTATGTTATGAGTTGCAGCCTGGTAGTGTTGGGGTGCTCTCTGGAGCCTTAAACCAGGTTTGTGTTACTGCACATGTATTTATTTTCTCCATACTGAGGAGTGCCTCGAGTGCATGCATTTTGAGGTTTAGACTTCTGGCATTGAGTAGCATTACCCTCAGTTTTTTTGTTACTTGCGCTGTTTACGGCGGTGGGTTTGTCTTTTGAGACTTGCCTAAAAAAGACACTATGGAGGTGGCAAGAGCCTTGGCCAGTATTCTAAAGCCTAAGGGTGACAGATGCAAGCCATCTCTTGCGAAGCAACGTGGCTTGTCGAGTATGTCATCCCAGGTGGACAGATACTGATTCCCCTTTGAATGACCCCAGAAACTTAGCCAATTGTTGAAATTTATAATTTTTTCTCTATACCGTGGTAGCATTCTTGGTGAGGGCAGGATGCTACTCAGGGTCAGGGTCTTACCAGCCTGAGCTACGTGATCAGAGAGCTTCTCCATGTCTCTCCATGTAGTCCAGGGAGGTACGGCTCAGGTCATTCAGACCAACATGGACAATGACAGAATCATAGTTGTACTTGTTCTGGAGTGACCTGAGTGCTTGTGTTATGTGGCGCGTCCTAGCACTCTGCAGGCAGCTAACAGTAACCTTCTCCTTGTTCAGCCTAGTGAGTGGGACGTCAATGTGCCTGACTATAGAGGTCCACTATTACTAGCGTGTTGGGTTTGTTATTTTGCCTTAAGGGCTGTGTTTGCATGGCACACTGGTTTTGTGAAGTATGTGTTTCATGGTTTGTGTTGGGGAGTGGAGGTTGCTTGGATGTCTGCTTTGGAGGTCTCTGTTGGTTTTGCCGATTTTTATTTAGAGCCTCCAAGTATGTTTTCGTGTATTTGTGTGTTTTTTGCCGGTGCTGGTTTCATAGGTCTGTGCGAGACTGGTGGTGTGATGCAAGTTGATTCCCTTCTCCTCTTGACTGCCTGGTCCAGTCTTGGGTTGAGAGAGTTTATCCTCCAGTTTGGCTGAATAATTGCATCTCTCGCATGTATGTGTTTGGTGGAAGGAGAAGAGGGTTGTCTGTGTACATGAGGCAATTGTAACATTGCCTCAAAATGCCCAGATTCACCAGGTGGGCTGGAGACTACACCTGAAACTGCCCTTTGGACATGCCTGGAGGTACAGTAAACTGTTTTACTGATTGGCTGGTAAGGTCGAATAGAGAGGCTTGGGGGGGGGGGGTCTAGTGCTAAGGTTTATTAGTGCTTGCTATGAATTTTGAGCAAGTGCCGGGATGAGAAGTAAATGGTTTGAGTGCTTAAGTTGAATGTTTGTCTAGTTCGAAGAGAAAAATTGCAGGGTAGACTTTGTGGAGCCAGGAATAGTTGTATCCTAGCTACCCTGTCCGCAAAACCACGCAATTGGGGGGTTTATAGCAGGGAAATGAAAGAGATATAAATTAGCCCATAATGGCCAATCTACTAATTTCTGGGCTGAAACCACTCCTCCAGGGACAGATAGGCTGCTCAAAGCTCCCTCTCTCACAGTGAACAGAGAAACTTCCTTCTATACAAGTAAGGTATGGGCAAACACAGAAACCTGTAACACAGCCCTGAATTCAGCACTAACCTGAAAACTTGACTATACTAGCTTAGAAAGGCGGGAAACCAAGTTTTTTTTTTCAGAAAATAAAGCAGATACAATTAAAAAATCAGTTTAAATGCACAGAAATGGCCATCACACTTGAGTGTGTAGCCTGCAACAGTTAAACAGGTAATTTAAACATAAAAACGACTTTGTTAAAGTGCAGGCAGTAAAATAAGTACAATATGTAGCTGAAACAAGCTTTTTAAATCACAGAACCTCTAGAAAATCGGCGTTTTAGGCGGAATTAGTTAAAGCAGCAAGAAAATGCAGAAAAATGATACTTAATCACTGCAAAGTCTCACTTTTGTCTCTCTGCTGCTGTAGAACTCTGTAGGGCACCAGGCAGGAGCTTGCTGAGCTGTATACTTCCCATGCTTTGGAACAAGATTCCAGTCTACATTAGGCAGAGCTCCTCGCTAACACTCTTCAGAAGAAACCTTGACGAGCAGATGGGAAATGGAAAGGTTACCCCGGGGATGACTTCAGTGGCTCTGCTGGACAGAGGCATAGGGAACTAATTTAAGGGGGTGGCGAAAGCTAACACAGTCTGGCTAGGCCTATAAATGCCTTTGGGCAGATAGCCTAGTACCTACCTATGAACCTATGATGAAATTCTTATATTAATAAACTGTATAACAAGCAAAGGAAAATAATGAAAAGTTTTAAGAAATCAACACTCTACCCATGTGTATACTGAAACCTGCCAACAAGGACCTTAAGAGCACTATTAGAAAATGTAAAACAGGGTACTAACTTAAGGAAACTGCGGATGTTTCTTCAGTTATGTCACGAAATTAAGGCATAATGTACATCATTACACTGAGCTCATCAGTATCACACATTGTGATCCCAGCAACGTAGCCAGTATATTCGCAAAGTTAGTGCTAATGTAACCCACCTTCCCACATTGTTGTCCTCACAATCCCTGAAAATATATTTCCCCAGAATTCACCTTGAAACGTCTTGGAATTCTTGTCAAAGGCTAAGAGTTATACTTGTGTGGTATTAGGTAATGTGTCAGGATGCATTGTCATCATGCAAGCTACTGCTTAATTTATTCAGCCTCAGCTTCTCCACAAGGTTTGTGTATGATGCTTAGAGAACAGACACAGTGACTCCCCTACACAACTGTTGCCACACTGCTAACCCAAGTAATTACAAGACCATCAGCCGCACCAGCCTTTTATGCAAAGCTGTGAAATGTATAGTAGCAGAATTCAGTTAAGCAGACATAGGCAGCACAGCTAATCTAGATCCCACTAAATATGGTTTTGTAAAGGGCGGATCTTGAGTCCTGAACCTAATAAACCCCTTTGGAAGGGGAACAGTGATCATTCTGTACATGTTGCTGATCTTGACCTGGTCAAGGCTTTTGACACTATTCCTCATGGTGATATTAAAAAAAGTTAGACAAACTTAATGTACTGACATATCGTTGTCTATTGGTTTGCTGATTGAAGTATTGATTGTGGCTTTTTTTTTTTTCCAGTTGGGATACCCTGATGATTTCTATCCGTGAAGCCAAAGCAATGCAGCGCCCCTCTGATAATGAGTGGAAAGACAAGTTTATCTGCATTGAAGGTGAGCAGAAAATATTACTTGGTAATGGAGCATTTGCCATTATTGACTTTCTTTACTAGGTAATTTACATTGTAATGTCTGAGTTGGTTGCATCTGCCATATGAATTTGGGGCTAGCACTTTAAGTTGGCACAAGGTTCTAATTTTAAATCTTAGTTCCTACCATTACATTCTTTGAGGAAGTCCAAAGAACATTTTGAAGTAATGTTAGCAGTGTCCTATGCAAGACTGCACAGAGGCTTACCTGCATCAGGGACTCCATGCAATAAATATTTAATTTCTGCAAAATGTAGCAAATGCATTGTGGGGTGAGCACAGCCACTTAGTCTGACAAATAGAGGATAATACCTTTATCTTTTTATGTTCACAGTTTTAAAAATGATTGCTTAATATGATAACTGTGGAAATTAGACACTTAAAAAAATTCAAGGGGGTGGAGATTGAGAATGGTGGAGATTGAGAATGGTATCTTCATACAGGTGCAGGGAAGTGGGACTTGCAGCACTTGCAATTGAGTGAATTTGACAGAGATGTATCCTGATGTCTTTCACATAAACCTGGAAAGTACAAAAGTTGTGATGTGGGAACAATTAAGAAGGAACACATGCTTCTCCCACTTTGTGGAGATGAAATAAACATTTGGGAATATCCCTGGATTGCAGGGTCGTGTTGCAGGCAGTCTACTTAATAAGATAACAGATTGCGCTGACAAAAGTCCTTAAAAATACTGCTGACTGTGGCATATGATTGTGTTGGAAAAATAACATGTCCGGTTGACATAGTTCTGTGAATTCTCCTGAAGTAGATTTGTCTGCTATAGAAGAAAGCTCATAAATGGTCAGCGTTTCATCCTAAAACATGAAAACACCCCAATGTTTTTCACGGGAATCACTGTTGCAGTAGTCAACTGACTGTCAGAGCTAATACCCTTTTTCCATGGCCGGGTTTGATGGTACCTTACCTCAGATGGCTCCATGTACCTGTTAAACAGGTGACCCTTTTAAAACTGTCTGCAGATGCATAACAGCAGGGTGGCATGGTTTAGCCTTGTTGTCCATGACAAAAAAGGAAAAAAGAGAGAAATCCATCCTAATAAGGAGCATGTTTTGTTCCCACATTCAAGGTTATTGAAGACCTTCAAGTCCGATAGCTTCAGTTTTGTTGAGGTGCTTGAGCAGCACCTGGCCCCACATCTATTACTGCAGGTGCTTCTGACATTGTCTCTCTGGCTGATGTCATGCCTTTTGCTTGTCATATGTCCCAACAGACTGAAGACTGTAAAGTGATTTGTATCAGACACCTCACCCCCACCCGACGTTTGATACATAATGCCAGTTGATTATCAAGGAAGGGAGGACAGCATCCCCACAGTGGTTGTCAGAAAAGATGCCTGTGCCCTCAAATCTAAATCCAGGGGTTTGCCCTGCTACGATTCACAATCCGTGATGCCCTTTCATGTAATATCATGGTGTCTGAAACAAGGAGCCTCTTGTGCCTAAACGTACCTACCTCTTGAAAGGTCTTCACGTCATTCTGCTGGGCCTCCTTTTCTAGGGTTTGTTTTGTGGAGTAGTTTGTCTTGTATGACCATTTGTGAAGGGCAAGAGTCCGCTCAAAGTATGCAGCCTAGTCCAGAAGGTTTTAGAATTTTTGCTTGGATGTGTTTCCGTGGTATTTTTATACCCCAAGCAGACTTCAAAGAATTTTTCCTCAGGTAGATGAATTTTTCCTCAGGTAGATGGCAAACTTGGAGGTGTGATAGAGAAGAAAGAGGTAACTCAGAATGCAAGTTTTAGGAGTGTAATGAGTTGGCAGATTTTAAAAATTCGTACATAATGTTCAGGAGGAAGAGTGAGATTTAATGGAAGGTAGGAATTCTGCATTTTTTTTTTTTTTTTGTAATGTTGGACAGATGGTAGTAGCAAAAAAAACTGTGATGTATATTGTTAAATTGAAAAATGTTAAAATTGTTTGTCTTCTTTTCTGTTAATGTATGTTTACTTATTTCCCAAGTGATAATTTAATAAAGGTGCTTGAAAAAGGGTAAGAATCAGAAGCCTGGTGAACTCTCATCTGCATCTAGATTTGCATTTTCCTTGCTTCCATAGTCCACTAAGTACCAAATACTTCTGTTGCTATGCCGCAACTTGGATGTCTTTCCATTGGCATGTGGGCTGGTGGTTAACACTTACTGTCAGCCCTTCCTGCTGCACAACTTGCATTAACAGGTGACAGCCTCACTGTGACGTGCACCACCTTTTTCACCCAAGATGGGCAGGTCTGCATCTGTTGCTAATTACTATTTGACCCAGCCAACTTCTCCAGCACCTGGGTCAGTAATAGGGTGTGCTTCATATGGGGTGCATTCAGGAATTTCATCTTTGTGCATCATGGTGTTAGCTGGAGTATCTGGCTTTTGTCATAAATTGCCCGTTTTTTTTTTTTTTTTTTTTCTGAAGAGCATGAATAATTTTGGTTTTCCATCTCTTTGCTTGATTGTGAAGCATGGATTTGTTTTTTTTACTGATACTTTGATCATAGTTTACGAGGAAAGTAATATTTTGGTATATCAAGATATTCACAAATGCACAAAATTTTCATGAAGATTTTAGTTTGGAATGGTAAAATGCACAAGCTCTTGGTCAGCTTTTTTCTTGGAATATACAGTTTATATTCTGTAAGTGATAAAGTTCTTTTCAAGATCTGCTAACTTGCAACTGATAAAGTCCTCATATAGCATCACTTTAATGTAAGAACCTGAGATGCAGTTGTGTTTTTTGATACTTTCACTTGAAATTATCCCAGCTTGTGAATAGGAAGTAGTTGCCTGCCTGCCTGTCATAGAACCAAAAGTCAAAATTCTTTGATTATCCACCTCTGAAAAAAGCTTTCCATTGTCAAAGGAATGCAAATTGATATGCAGCCACTGGTGAGTCAAGTAATTAAGTTGATTTTTTTAAATGCTGTGAATTATACATATGTGTATGACTGTAGCCATGCGTTAAAAATTGTGCAGATACACAGAACTGAACTTAATTGATCGTTGTCATTCAGCAGATAGTCATTGAATCAACAAATCGGGCATCAGGAACTTTCGTGATTGGTGCAGTTTGTCCTTCAATCAGCAGTTTTTCTTTTTTTCTGGAAACTCCCATGCTTTGTGACTTGATTTATGCCTGTGATGTAAGTTGTGTCATCAGACATTGAATAAGTCAATTTATGCCTTGTGCACACTTTTTTAAGCTTGTTGACTTGCATACAAGAGCAACACTTGCTTCACGTATAGCTCCTCCGGTGTATAGTGTGCTAATGAAGGTTCACATAAAATTGACATAGGGTAAGCACTACTGAAAAGTACAGTTGCATCTTTACAGAAAAACACTTGCATGGTTTTGATGTTTCTCATGTCTTTTTTGCATTTCTGTGAGGAAACACTGTACATGAGATATAATTATTTTTACATTTTTTTTTCTGAATCTGTACAGAAAGCCAGCTTAAATGGCCTTGGCCTAATTTTTCTTAGTGATGTTCTGCATTAGCATTAACATTCAGTATCCAGCTGTTTACTCCAGTTTGTAATCCCACTTCAGTATCTTGCATAGATTTCAACCTTCCTTCAAAATGTAAAACACACTCATAATGTGGAACAAATTAGCAAAATGTGGAATGCTTGCTAACAACTTCATCTTGGAAACGTAAAGCTTGGTTAAAATGCATAACTTTACATTTGCAAAGTGTTCTTTTGAGGAATTAGTGTGAAGTATTATTTAGCATATGTACTGCTAAAAACTTTGTAATGAATGTGAGATGGGCCTTTTCAACATTTTAAAACTCAAAATGAGAGTGTTCTTTTGAGGAATTAATGTGATTAAGTATTATTTAGCATATATACTGCTAAAAACTTCATAGTGAATGTGAGATGGGCCTCTTCAACATTTTAAGACTCAAAATGAGAAGTGTTCCTCAGTGAGGTACATTTGAATAATTATGGTACCATCCTTAACCCCATTACTGCAGGCTAGTGCTATGCTGCTAACAGTCTGCGTCCTGTCTTTTTTTATGCAGTACTACAGTGCAAAATGCTACCTTCTTTGTCATTTTTAAAATGGTATATCTTACCTCCACCTCATAGGAAAGTACCGAGCAAAACGACACATCTTAACTTGGTAAAGACCTTTTCCCTGGCCTCTGTGCATTAATATGTACTGTCAAAAGCATTGTGACTTGTAATGTCTGTTTCACAAAGAAGGGAAATTAACATCACAGTATCACTCTACAATGTAATTAGAGGTCTGTGTCTACCTCTTTAGCTGAGATTGTGATTCTATCTAGGTACATTCTTTGATCTCTATGTGCACTAACAGGCTTAAGAATGGCTGCTGCATATAGGTGGGGAGGGGAACTTGATTTACAATAATGAGGGTGTTTCAGCATAACCTAGAAGGGAAAATCTAACAGAAAGAGGGTACATTTCTGAAGACATTTATGAAAATATTTGGAAGATGTGAACTCAGAAGTAGGAATTCTGATAAAATTTACATATCATTGCCCCAAGGTACAGTAACTGGGCTTGTGTGGATATAAGTTATATTTCACAGTAGTATGTTCATGTAATTAAAAGCTTTGACATACATCCAGTAACTATATCAGATCATGTGCCAATAAAAACTAAGGTAAAAATGCAGGTTAATGAAGTAAAAATGAGTCTCTGATTCTTTCCAACCTACCCTTTAAAAGGAGAAGAATTATTTATTATTTATTATTATTCAAGGAATGGTAGTGGAAATTATTCAAGAGTTAATGGGAAAGATATAAATTTATTCAGAAGGGATAGCTACTGGGCGGGATAAAATGAAAATGGAGTTGAAAAATGTAGTTAAGAAGTAATATGGATTAATTAAAGGGGCTGATAAAGGTTGAAGCGTTGCAGAATAAGGGGTACCTTCCAGAACAAGAAGAGGAACAACTGCACAGTGCTAAAGAGAAAATAAGGGAGTGTGTAGATAATATGTATGAATTTAGAGTGATTGCTGTTACGGAATTATTTATTTGATAAATCCATAGCACAGAAACTTTTAGTACAATGACTTGGGTAACAAAAAGTAGAAGGGGTTGTCACCAAACCTATGGAGCCTGTGACAGGAAAAAATAATGATATCCTGTAGAGGCATTGGAGATATCTCGGAAGTTTTATGAAAATGTGTATAAAGCAGAAGAATGTAGAAACCAAGAAAGAACACAAATGGATATATTTATAGAAAACCATTCTTCCAAGGTTAGTGGGAAAAGAGGCTCAGCAACTAATAGTTGTGATAGGAGGAGATGAGATAGACACTGGCTTATAATAAAATTGTAGGAAAGTCTCCAGGAACTTTTGCTATTCCTGTGAATGCTTGGAAGTTAGAAGGGATAAAGGTCTGGAAGATTTTGTTTAGTAGTATTTTAAAAAGAAGATATGAACAGCATCTTGGAAGAAACCTGTGGTGGCTGTATTGGCTAAAGAAGGTAAAGACCTATCAGACCAGCTTTGTATAGCCCTATTTCAATTTTAAAGTGTTTATATATGTATATGTATACTAGTTAAAAGAATGAAAAAGGTGATGGATGTAGATCGGTGTGTATTTTTTGTGGAGGGGATGCAAATGTTTGACAACATTAATAGAACAGTCACAATCCAGAGGGAAACAGAATATAACAAAATACCACTGCTGTTGGTGGGTCTTGATGCAGAGAAAGCATTCAACAGAGTAACCTTGGATTTTGAGTAGAATAGTGGAGATTGTATTCCCTGATACAATAAGGTTAATTATTAGGAGAACATGTGAAAGATTGAAGGTAAGAACTGAAGTGGGAGGGTGCCTCTTTGATAAGCTGTCTGAACAGAGGGACCAGGCAGGAGTGTCCTCCTTTCCCCTTTGTTTGCTTTATGTTTAGAGCCGTTGGCAAAGACAATGAAGGACTGAAAAATTCAAGGATACAAGTGGTATGGTAATCCAGAAAAGTTCATAGGTTTATACTGCACGTGGGTTTTTACAAGTCTAGCCTTGCAACCCAGCCTAGTTTTGTCCCCCAGTGTCTTGGGCACCTGTATGGTGAAGTATGTTAGTAAAGAGATGGCTAAGGATTATGTGGGGGGAATGTTACTTGGGAATTCATTTATTTGCGGTCAACCTCTGTCCATTAGAGACTTGTGGGAGGGGGCAGACTGCAGGTAAATTTGTGATTTCCCACCCAGTAATGAAGGTTTTTTAATAAGGCCTGGAATGAACTCTGTTTCACACAGATGGGAAGCTTATTCCATAGCATGGGGATTCTTTGAAACACATACAAGTCTCTCTAGAATGTTCTATTTTTGTTGCAGACAAAGTTCCGGTTCTTAGATTTAGTGTTTTTGGTGGTGGTTGTTTTGTGGCAGTGCAAGAGACCCATCAGGGCTGAAACTGAGGATGCCTTTTATGCTAGGCATAGATCACCTCTAAGTAAACCAGGAGACTGAGTACAGAGACAAGGATTTAAGGTGATCCGTGCAGAATAACAAATTCTTACCCTGGCTTCTTCTGGTGAGGAACCTTTGAGGGCATTCCAACTGTTGCAAGTGCCTGCTGAGGTACATGCCAAAGGGGGCATTGAACTCGATGGGTCTAATAAGGGCTGAGTAGAGTGGTACTATAGCTTCCTTGGACTGGATCCCATACCCTTCCCCATGGGTTGGGCGACATAGTGATTTTCTTACTGTCTTGACTATGTGTTGGTCTAAGGACGAACCACTGTCTACATAGGTTTCCTTATCCCTATCGGGTCAGCTCTTGGGTGTGTTTTATCAATGGAGTAGTTAGCCTGGGCTGATTATTTCCCAAAGAGCACTATAATGCATTTTTTATTGAGTTTTAATCTGTGGTTTTGACACCAGCCATTTGTTTGTGTTAGATCCACTTGTAGGATGTTGTCATGGGGAAGATCTATGAAAGTTCCAAATTTACAGTCATTTGCAAGCCCGGTGAGTCAGTGGCCTTTGACATTAGCCTTGACTTCCGAGAAGTTAGATGCCAAACAGGAGTAGGCTCAACTCTGAGCTGTGGAGTAACTGTGCTGGTGACTGGTCTCCTGGTGGAGGTGGTTTCACTGATCCTGAGTTCAAGTCCTTTCTGTGAGCCAGCCAACAGTCCGGCCAGTTATGTAGGGATTTACACCTAGATCTGACAGTTTGTCAGCAATGTCTGAATGGGGTATTGTATCAAATGATGGGGCATTGTATCAAATGCCTTGGCAAGGTCAAGGTAGGCACTATTTTTCCCTCATCCATTGCCTTGGTGACCCTCTTGAAGAAGTCTTACCAGGTTGAGTAGGAAAGATCTTCCCTTAATAAAGCCAAACTCTGATGGGTCCAGTGTCTGTAGGTTTCCAGTGTCCTTGTTGATCATTTCCATAATAATTTGTTCAATGGCTTTTTGTATTATACTTGTCAGACTGATCAGTCTGTAGTTCTAGGGGTCAGTTCTTGGTCCACTGTCATGAAGATGGATGACCATTATGGCCCTCCATTCACATGGCACGTAGCTTGTTTCAGGCTGTAGTTGAAGAGAGCCTCAAGTGGTCCTGCTAGGTCATGTTTTAGGCAATTTAGGAGGCAACTGGGTGTATTGTCAGAGCCCATTGAAAATGTTTTTGGTTTTAATGAGCACCAGCAGATAATTGGTAATTGGGTGAATATGCTAGAAGGGATTTCACAGGGATAGCGGAAGGTTGAGGAGGGCTGAAGTTATAGCTAAGTTCATCAGGCTGTAGATTTGCTATGTCACCCTGGTCAGTGAAAATTGAGCCATTTATTGACCAGTTCTGCACACCTTTAAGGTTTCTGACATAGGTGAAGAAGGCCTTGTGATTGCCATTAGCCAGGGTGGCTGTCCTGACCTCATAATTAACCTTGTTGGACTTTCTAAGAAAGTAAGAGGTCTAATAATCAGAGAGCTCTTGTCTCTGAGAGTTGCTCTTTTTGATTTTGGCCATGACTTTTTCCTTTTGTTATATACCCCATTAAGGTAAGGATCCCACCAATGGGGTTTCATTTTGAAGTTAAATGTGGGCTTCTGGTATGTAAAACAGTCTCATTGCAGCCATTTTACATGTTTGTACAGAGTTTCTGTAAATAATTCTGCATAGACAACTGTGTTCTTGGGGTTTGGGGCAGACGTGAATTTTGACAAACTGTTGCTTTATAGGATGCAGTTTGCTTCCTTACTGTTATGGTTTTAATTGGGTTTTTCAGGTTGATTTTTATTTGAAGGGAGAAGGCTTTGTGGTCTGACCTCACCAACATACACCTCTCAACTGTCCAGATTTTTGCCTCATATTTTTAGACTTTTCCTCATAAAATTTGTGGTTTTCTGGCAGATCACTGGATGATCTGAGGATTGACATCACTAAATAATGACATACATCTGAGTTAACTTCATGTTCTTAAGAAAATGCATGTTAACACAAATCCTTTTTCCAGCAACTCTCTAAGTTTATAAGAGCAATACATAAAATCTTGTCTCCATTTTTGGACCTTTTTCCTGCCATTGGCAGGCTTTGTCCAGATTTCTTGCAGTAAGAGTTTTGAGAGGTATACTTAGCAATGAGGAAGTGGGGTGAATGCAACACACTCCCATGTTAATGAGTACTAGGTCCATTATGTTTGATTCCTTGTTTGGAGTATGCACTGTCTGGTCCAGGGTGTTTGTGTTGATAAACTCCAGGAAATGTTGTGCCTGTGAGTTAGAGGCAGTGTAGGTTTCCTGGTCTATAGAGGCATAGTTAGTCTGCCATGAATAGGGTATTTGGTTGGATGGTGTGCACGTCTAGTTGCTCTAGGTAAGAGCTGTGAGCGTTGTGGGTCATACAGGCTAGGACATGGTAAGGAACCTTTTCTGTAGAGTCTTGGTGGACTACAGGATGTCACCCTGTTTAACAAACCTGGAGTTGTATTTGTTGCTAATATAGATCAGAACACCTCCACCTTTAGCCCCTGTCTGTACTGCTGTTGGTTTAAAGGTGTGGAAGGTGCTGTAGTCTTCCACTGATGGAGTACTTTCTGCGGCTTTAAACGAAGTCTTAGTAGTGGCACAGAAGTCTACATTCTCCAGAGTGATGACAGCTTGTTTAGGGTATGGAGTTTCTTGTTTAGGCTCCTAGCACTGAGCAGTAACACCTTAAAGTTGATTTAAGTTTTGTTTGCTATGTTAGTAGTTTTGTCATTTTTACAGTGCCTAAAATAAGGTTCTAAGGGGATGGATAAAATTTTGGCAATATCAGAAAGCCCGAAAGGGCATGTGCAGGACATCCTGGGCAAAGCGACATTGTCCTTTAACCATATCCTTCCATGCTGATAGATATTGGATTCCCTTGGAGTGACACTAAGTTATTAAAATCAGTTATTTTCTATTCATACGGTGGCCTCATCCTTGTTAAAGTTTTAATGCTGCTGAGTGCAAGACGCATACCTATCACACACACCCATACACATATTCAGAGAGATCCATAATGTCTCTCTTCATATAGTCCAATGAGTTACGTCTCAGGTCATTTGCACCCTCGTGGTATAATAGCATCATTTTGGTACCTGTGGAGCAGTGACTTGAATGCATGAGCGATATTGCATATCCTAGCTCCAGACAGGCAACTAACTTATCTTTTTGCCCAGCCTGGTGAGAGGGGCATTTGTGTCATACAATAGAAATGTTGGCTTTATTTGTAGATATTATTTTGTACTTGATAAAGAGACCATTTGCCATAATGGTTAACGTCTTCACCTCCCATGCACAGGGTATCAGGTTTAATCCTGACCTCTGGCCAGTGGCCTGTATGGAGCTTGGATGTTCTCCCTGTATCTCTGTGGGGTTCCTTCCTCCCTCACAAAAACATGCTAAGTGTTTCTGGACTTGTGGGTAGCAGCATAGACTCTAGATGGTGTCCTGTTGGAGGAGAAGTTTATATTGACCAACCACTTTGAGCATCAGCTGGTGCATAGTCTCCTGTAGATATAAGAACAAGGATCTCACAGACTGTGCAGCATATCAGGGCTAGCCACTCATTGGTGTAAAAATGGACTCTAGCTGGTTTGGTCATGTTGAATAATGGTGCAAAACATGGGTATTTACTAATAAGTGGGTTGATTGCTAACAGTGGGAGGGGTGTATCTGCCACTGTTGGCAATTATGTACCCATCATAAATCCCAGCAGCCATGGGTTGATAAGTTACTAGCTGGCTGGTGTTCACTTGCCCAGCTTGAGTTACCTGGGATAGCTCTGGAAGAAAGCTGGAAGTAAAACCAGTCAGCCTGCCAGTCATGAACTAAGGATTGTCACATTAAATATGGGTTCACTGACAGGACGCAGCTTGGAAGTGGGTGACATGATGGTAAGGAGGAGGCTAACATTTTCCGTATCCAGAAGACAAGATGGAAGGGCAGTGCAACAAAGCCACTAGGCTTGGGATCCACAGTCTGCTAATTAGGAGGAGAACAGACTACAGATGGTGTTGGAATTGCAGTGAGAGAGAGGCTTCAGATGACAATGAGGGATGTCATCAAAACTGAGAGACTCTTAGTATAGGGCAGTGTTGATGACGTCAGCCTATCCCCCAGAGCAGGTTGTGATAGTGAGCAAAGAGTGCATTCAGACAACAGTTGCAGGTCCTAGTAGATGCAACAGAACAACATAAATTGGTGTTGATAATGGATAACCTGAATGCATGTATCAGGACAGATAGAACAGGATGTGAGGACTGAATTGGTCTACATGAATAGGCAACAGGAATAAAGGAGAATTCATTGTAGACTTCTGTCTGGCATGTGGCTTGATAGTGGCCAACACATGGTTCAGCAAGAGTGCCAGTCACAAGAGGACATACAGGAATTACTGACATGCAACTTTGGTAGACTTTCCCCTAGTAAGGAAAGGGCACGGGGGGGAGGTAGAATCAGTGATTGTTGAGTCATACCCAGTGAAACAGTTGGTCCAAAGTATAAACCAGTGATTGCCACAATCGCTTGTAAACAGTGGCTCTAAGATCAGCAGAGACCAGGATGAAGACCTGAAAGTTGACTGATGAGAAAGCACAGGAGTTCATGAATTACTCAGGATTCTAACAGTTCAGGAAGAAGAGGAGAAAATAGGTGGAGTTGAAGAATGGCAACGCCTCAAAACAGCATGTGTAAAAGCTATGGAAGAGATACATTGCTGAGCCAGGTATGGAAGCAAGGTACATAAGGAAAGCTGGAGGTGGAATATAGAAGTCCAGTAAGTCATCAAAAGAAAGGAGTAAAACAAAAAGTGGGAAATAGAAAATATGGACCAAGCTAAGAAGGAATACTGGTTGGCTAACAAAGAAACTAAAAAAGAAGTTGCAGTAGCAAAGAACAAGGCATCAGTGGCACTGTGCCATCTTTTGGAAAGTGACTGTGTAGATTGCACAGAGAGACTATTGGGTTGCATAGCAAAGGCAGAAAGATGACAATAGGCACACTTCATAATGGATGTCAGCAACAACCTGCTTACCAGTCCAGATGGCGTGAAATACAGATAGGAGTACTTTCAGCAGCTTCTGACTGAAGAAAATCCTACAGAAGTTGTGCTGCCCCAGACAGCTTACAATGAAAGAAGGTGAGGAGCCCACCCTGTAAGAAATAAGAACAGTACTAAGGAAAATTAAGTCGGGGAAAGAAGCAGGTGCAGATGATGTCACAGCAGATGTGGTCAAGAATGTTACGTGAGCTAGGGGAGAAATGTCTCTTAAGGATACTGTTACCAGTATGGAGAGAAGGACATTTCCCAGATGACTGGAGAGTAAGCTTACTAGTGCCACTGTACAGGATAGAAAGGGGACTTCCACAATTGTGAGCAGTACAGAAGTATCAAATTGTCACATTTCATGAAAGTTCTGGAAAGGGTGATAAACTATTATACAGACTAGTAGAAACTAAGATGGTAGCTGAACAGTTCCAATACAGATTAGGATGCAGCAGCACAACTGACCCGATGTTAGCATTGAGACAAACAGTTGACACTATGCTAGAGATGAGTAGAGAGTCCAGCTAGGCATTCCTAGACTTTGAAAAAGCATATGGCAAGGTCCCAGGAAAGCTGATATGGGCAGTCTTGCAGTGGTTTGAAGTCTCAGTAACATCAGTAGAATTAGTGCAAGCTGTGTGTAAGGGTCCAATGACTCAAATGTGAACACTGTTTGGACTCGAAGGAGTTCCCAGTGGGAGTGAGTGCGTATCAGGGTTCATCTCTGAGCCCATTGTTCATAGCGGTGATGGACTACATTACCAAACAGGTCAGGGTGCTGATCAATAATTTTGCTGTGTAGATGATATGGCATTACATACAGACACTGAGCAAGAACTTCAGCAAAGAATATGAGAGTGGAATGCAAAGCTGAAGGCACATGGGACAAAACTGAGTACAGGTAAGACTGGTTGTAATAGCAGCAACTGGGGAAATCAGAAGTAGAAACTGGGGAAATCAGAAGTAGATAAGTGAAATTGAAGGGGGAAGTACTGGGACATGTTAACAGGTTCAGATATTTGGGAGGGTTGGTTGAGAAGGAAAGTCTGAATGAGGTCAAACTAGAGTCAGAGGGATTGCAACCAACTGGCACACTGTGTCAGGGGTAGTCTGTAACAGAAGAATGCCAAAGAAGCTGAAAATTAAGGTACACAAAACAGTGGTGTGACCAGTACCATTGTATGATATGGAAACCTCGTCAGTAAAGGCAGAGCAGATGAGGAAGCTAAAGGTGATAGAGATGAAGTATGAGAGAGAGGAGGCAGAATGCATAGCGTGGGATAGATGAAGTCAGGAGATCTGAGCAAAAGCCAAAGTATCTCCAGTTGCAGAGAAGATCTAAGAGAACAAATTACGGTGGTTTGGGCACACATGCAGAAAAGAAAATCTCCTGAAGATTGGGGCAGGCAGGAAGAATGCAAGAGGAAAATGAGGGGACTCAGCAAAGAGATGGGTGGATTGTGTGAGGTAAGACCTGCAACAATCGGGCATGACTTTCGAAGGTAGGGCAGTGCAGTCGAATCAAGAGAGATGGGGGACAGTTGACATGACACCCCAAACCCATCTAAAAATGGGGGAGGTTGATAATGGTGGTGATTCTGTACCTGATAAGTCAGGAAAGGACATTTTTTGTGTTGCGGAACATGTCTTTTCAAGATATAAAATAAAGGTAAAACAAAGGCTGTAGCCTTAAATTATGTATCCAGTCATGACTTTATGGGGTTATACAATGGACTTTTTAGGAGTATGGATTAAAAAAGCTCATATTATTACAGCTAAGGATTTGTGGGAGGAAACTAAAATGATGGTACAAAAACTGAGAAACTGAAAGCTGTTTATGGATAGTAAGATACAAGCAAAGAAAATATTTTATTCCCTTCAGTTTTATGTATGTCAGGCATATTTTTTTTATCAATCAGAGAAGTTGTGGACAATAACAAAAGAAATGAAGGAATTTGCCTGGAAAGGGTAGTAGTATAATAAGTTTTATTCTCTCATTTGAAGGGATATATATATGCCGCAAGCAGAAGGTTGTAACTGAAAGTGGAAGTGGGTGATGAAGTGGGGAAAGTTCAGTAAATGAAATGTGTGGGATTGTGAATGCAGGTCCTTGAGGAAAATGACAGTAATCATACACAATATTATATTCATAAATTTGCAATAAGTATTCTAAGAGCTAAACCAAGAGGGGTATGGAGAAATGAGATTTTGCAAATAGCGATAACTGAAATGTGGGGTGCGGAAAATAGGAAAGTGGGGTCTATGGCAAAGGAACAAGGTATTGAGAGCAAATAACTAGAAAGGGAAGTGAGTTGAAGCCAAGATGATGATTGGACTTGCAGGTTAGTAACTGCCTTCCCTACCAGGAATTGATATCAGAGTATAGTCAAAGAGAAAGGGATAAGGGGATTCTGGGTTTACAATGGTGTTGCTGTTAAAAAGGGTATAATTAGTAGGATGTATAAAATATTGCACGATAACTATAAGAATCAGTCAGAGGAGGGTGAAAAAGATTGGGAAGAGACAGGAAAAGCAATTTTCAAGAGAACATTAGGAGGACATATGTATGGCTGCCAAGTATGCAACAGAGTCAGTAGATTTAGGATTTTTGCATGGAAGTGTTTGCATATTTTTTTGTACCCCAAGTAGACTTCAGATTTTTCTTTGGGTATAGCAAATGTTGGTGTGATAGGGAGACTGAGGTAACTGGGAACATGTTTTTTGTGAGTGTAACGAAACGGGAGATTTTAAGAACCTCCCCTCCTTACAGCATACTCTATCAGAAATATTGGGGGAACAAACGACTAACATAAGAGTTCTTTGAACAGGTACATTGAGTTTGAATTGCGCAGATATAGTGAGACCTTTTTAACTCATTTAAGTAGCAAAGAACAAGTAATCAGCGGCACTGTGCCATCTTTTGAAAAGTGACTGTGTAGATGGCACAGAGAGAACCCAACAACAGGAGGCTTAACACCTTTGCTTCCAAAATTCCTGTAAACCAGAAAACCACTTGCTTCCTCAGAACTTTTCTCCAAAATTCTCTATTAAAAACATACTTTGTTACATCTATAATACCTAATGTGTGATAGCTGTTTGGTAGACAAGGAGCTGTGCACTGGTTTTAGTATCAAAGGTCAGGCTCTAGATGTTGATTTTATATTGCAGGTTTATGAAAAAAGAAAAGTATTTTTCCCCAAAAGTATTAGTGCTGGGGTTAAGCAAAGGATTGCATCTCTACAAGTGTTCAAGGCTGATGGCTGATCCAAGATATCAGATACAGCATCATTCGATTGTTTAACAGCTTTGCAGTGATGTTTGACAAGAGGAGTGATACCATACTGCCTTTTACAATATTGCTGAATCTATGCAAAGTATGCTTATTATAATTTTTCAATATTTCAAAACAGTATTAGTCTGCAAAACAGTTTCTGATATATGGCAAGTATCAGTGGCAGCATTGTGTGATGTAATGTTTTATGTAAACACGGTACTATTTGTGTACTGATAGGTCACACAGCTTTTATGAAATTAATGCAGTTATAAAAATATAGTTAATAGTCATAGCTGCTTTGCCAAAAGAGCATGGATCTCAATGTCTTCATATTACCCACCATATTTAATGCCATTTTTACTAACATCAACTTCTTTTTCAAAAACATTTTTATTAAAATCATTGCTGGAGTAAACAAATATTTCCATGAAGATGTAGAATTTTTTTAAAGTAAGAAAAGGATAAAAAAATTCTTATATACAGAACCAAAATAACAAAACTATGTACAAAGACTTTATCATGCAAAACATACTGGTGTTACAGTAGGATTAATAAATATCTATTTACAAAATTTTAATGTTATTTTTCCAGTAGATCATGTATGATGTTCCATGAATTATATAAGGTAGTATTCCTAGAAGATCTATCATTACTTGTTAACATTTCTAAATTATATGCATTAAGGACAAGATTTTTAAATTCCTGACGTGGGTGGTGTATTAGATTTCCAGTTATTTCTGATTGGTTTGGTCTATATTATCTATTGCCAGAAAAACAAAGGGTATTTATTTTCTCTTGTACAATCTGGAACTGGTGTATTAAATAAAACAAGTGATTTAGAAATAAAAATTTATCAGTAAAGGTTGCTTGCAACAGATTAATATCATCCCAGAATTTTCTTAAATATGAGCAATCGTAGAACATATGAGACCAGTCTGCATTCATTTCATTATTACATCTCCAGCATGTTACATTCTTCTTACTAATTTTACTTCTGTTATATGGGGTGAGAAATGATCTATAAAAAAAAATCTCCAAGTGAATAATCTCCACTTTAATGATGATGTAGTCACATTTGCTGATTGTAGTACATTTAATTTGTCTTTCTCAGAAGGGAGATTATTATTAATTGAAGAAAAATATTTCCGGTAATTATCTGAGTGTGTTTCTAAATCACACTTAATTGCCCTATAAATGTATGACAACTTATTTTTAACAGAAGACTAATGCAGAACTTTTAAAATCGTATAATGTAGTAGTTTAGGGATTTATTTTCTTGTTGTAGAGGATATTGGATCCACTTTAATATATATTGCCTAGCTTCTTGCAGATGCAGCCATGAAAAAGTATCAAATTTATACTCTTCCATAAGTGAACTATTGGATTTTAACTCATTATTTATCATCATTTGATGCCAGAATATTAAATGTTTTTGTTAAAGATATTTTTGCATAATCTGAAAAGAAAATGGATCCATGTGTGTAAGCAATGGGAAAAAGTAAAAAAAAGCCAATTCTTATATATGTTAAATTTGAATATATAATTTTTGAAAGATTTTGAGTAAAACTATATACCTGGATTTAAAACTAAGAGAAGAAAAATAATTTTTAACCTCCACATAAAATAATTGTTGACTAGATATAGCTTATGGGAGCTATTCATATCTTTCAAATCTTGTGATAATATATTTAGAATCTCTTTCCACTTTGCCGTGTATTCCATATCAATGAGATGAGAGATTGTTAAACACTGATGAAATTGAATACATTTCTAAATTTGGCAAAGCTGTACCACCATTATCCCAATTATTCATATGCTAAGTTAATGCAATCCTTGGCTTATTTGGGAGCCATAAGAATTTTTGAATCATTGAATTAAAATTTTTGATTATTTGGTAAGAAGGAGGTGTAGATATAGATTGAATTATATATAGAATTTTAGGGAGTAGAATCATCTTTAGGATTAAGTTCCTCATCCATAGAAAAAGGAATTTTGTTCCATTTATTTATTATATTTTCTGTAAGTAATAAACTTTTATTGTAGTTTATTTGACTACTATCCATAATATTAATAACTATTCCTAGATATACTATTTGTTGAGAGTGATCTACGTACTTTATATTCATCAAGTATATTGTATTGTTTAGATCCTGTTAAAATGATTTGTGTTTTATTATTATTAAAGGTAAGACCAGAGTTTTTTTTCCATATTTTTAAAATTATTTTGTATAGATTCACTGTTACCCCCAAGAGTGATCAATATGTCTGCAAACATTTGTATTTTAGATGACTTACTAGAACTTAATTTTTAGCCTTCAATGTCTCTGTCATCTCTTATTAGATTTGCCCATGGCTCCATAATTAATGTAAACAATAAAGGGGGATAGAGGACATCCTTGCTTGGTACCTTTTATTATTGGTATATTTTGAGAAACACTAGTACCAATTTTAATATAAGCTTGTCTACCATTATATAGCTGAGTAATAAGATTTATAAAATTATATTACTCTAATAGAATGAATAAATGTTCCCAAGTAATTGAGTCGAAGGCACAATTTATATCTAGGCTAACTGGGATTAAGTTAAGATTTTTCACCGAGTCAATCAAAGTTAATACTCTTTTAATGTTATCATATGAAGTTCTATTTATTATAAAACCTGTTTGGTCATCGTCAACTAAATTAGGTAAAAAAAATGTAAGTCTATCTGAATACATGGACATAAACATTTTATAGTCTGTGTTTAATAGGGAGATGGATCTGTAGGAAGAGCACTTAGTGGGGTCTTTATTAGTTTTCAATATAGGGGAAATAAAAGTGTATTTCCATGAGGGAGGGATTACCTTTTTGTCCTGAGCATGGTTGAATACTTTGTGAAGCAATTTTAGAGCATTCATAGATAATAATTTATTAATTTCAGGAATGATGCCATCATTACCTGGTGCTTTGTTTTGCTTTAGCTTGGTAATTTGGGTTTGTATGTCTTTGAATATTTGCTTATCAATAATAGTCGCTTGTTCTTCTGATAGCCTTTTTTGTGTATTTATTAATAAATGATTTAATTTCCCCTTTAGGGTTAATTGCATTAGGTGTTTGATTAATGTTTAGGAAAAAATTCTCTAAATTCAGGTAGCATATTGTGAAGATGTGAGACCATCTTACTCTTTTTAGGGGAGAATATTTCATTAATATGATTAAATGTATTTAATCTTTTTGTTTTATTAGCAAGCATATTTAAAGATCTAGGATTAGTAGAGATTAATAAATTTGAATTTTTCTATATTAATCATAGTTTTGTGATTTAATATCTCTAAGAATGTATTACTCAAAGAGTTTATTTCCTTATATCAGTTATCTCCCATACCACTAAGTTTCAAATCATCTAATGTAGATTGAATGTCTTGTAGTTTTTTGTCCCACAATTTTCTTTTCTTGTTATACCAATTAATGATTCTGCCATATAGATAAGCTTTTAGGGCATCCCGAATGTATATTTCAGAAGTATCATCAGTATTAAGTTCTAAAAAATTCTGTACTTCTGTAGAAATTAAGTCATTAAAATCTCTTAGTTTTGTAATGTAAGCTGGAATCCTCTTTATTTGAATATTAAAATTTGAATTGACTAATAATTCAAAAGTTGTGGAATTATGGTCTGACAAAGGACATGCAATTACTTTTGATTAAAGACTCAGTTAAAGTGTTGGAGATTAAAACTCTGTCTATCCTTGAGTATGTTGTGTCTATAAGAAAAAAAGGTGTAAAACAAAACTAGACTCTGCATAATTATTGGTGTCTTTCACTAAATATGTTTCTGAAAAATCTTTTAATAGTTTAGCTGATGTAGATATTCTTCTCTTCCCATTGGTGCTGGAGTTTTGTACTCTAAGATGCAGTTGAAATCACCTGCAAATATAATATTTCCTTTAAAGAGTTGTACAGTGTGATCCAGGTATTGTTTTACTGTATTTGTCCCTATGCCTGTGATTCAATATGTATTGATTAGAGTATAAATTTTGTTATTTAATTCAGTGGTGACTGTAAAAACATTCCCTTATCTTTATATATGTTTATTATTTTAGGGAGGGGTATTGTGTTATTCCGTAGGATCGCTGCTCCTCTTTTCTTCTTTGTGTGTTCTGAGCGTACTAAAGTCGTATATGATTTAGTCAGTTTTGGAAATATCATCTGATAAGTGAGTTTCCTGTAAAAAGCTGGGATTTATGTAACTTAAGATATTTAATTAAGCTTCTCCTCTTGTTTGGATTATTTAAACCATTAATGTTGATTGGTGTACATTTTAATGAAGTCATTGAAAATCATGTTAGGTTAGAAGAAATGTACTGACCCATGAAATAATCTAGTATATAACCATAAGGAATACTATTAAGACCATTATAACAAATATAAAGCAAAAATATAATAAAAGATAAAGTTGTTTCCTACTACATAAAGAATGGTGAACGTCTGAGGAGTTAAAAAGTTATAACATACACTCGTAACATAATAATCAATCAGAACCCACCTGGAGTTTAAAACTCCTAATTCGAGTGACCCCTATCACTCAAATTGACCCCTTATCTAGAAGCACCAACTAATCAGCTACTCCCTAAATGTATCTAATCATAACTGTAAGAATATGGCTTTTTTATTGAAGTCTTGAAATCATTATGCACAATGACTACCATAAAAATATGTTCTTAGAACTACTAAAACATAGCTAATGTAATTTTTTTTAAATTAGGAAAGCAAGATGAATTACCATATACAAGAGACTTAATTTTTATAAAAAAAAATTATACAGAGGTTATAAAGAAGAGATATACAGATTTCACTGAATCTAAATTGAAAGGTTATAATCAAATATTGATTTCTTTGTAGCATGATTTTATAAAAGATATGACCACTCTAAATACTAATACATTTAAACTATGAAAAAAACATCAAAGTACTTGATGTCATACAAATTCATCTAAGTATCTAAATATATAGTAACAAAATCTTCTTTTTATAAACACAGTAAACAACCTCAAACTCCCAATATATGTGTTTTAACAAAAAAGTATTCGGTTAAATTAGATTCCATTAAATTATTTAAGTAGCCCAATAACAACTATAAAATTGCAGAAACGGCAGACTTAAACTAGCTCAAAATATTTGGATATACACATTTGTTCCGTTAGTTTTGTATAACATCATATAGTACACTTTTATGTGGGCAAAATGAGTATGCAAATGTATCCGTTTATAAATATATGATTATATTAAGAATGGTATACATTACTCTTCATTATATGGTAAAAAATTATTCAGAACTGTTATAGATTTAAAATTTCTGTATTTCTGGATGTTGCTGTAAGAATGCAAGTCCATTTATCTATAAAAGTATTCCAAGATATAGAAGTGTTTGCCTTGATGAGAATAATTAAAGACACTTGTAAGTTGTTGGGCTAAACATTCATTAGCCAGATTATTTTCCAAGTCCGCCAGTAAATATATTGTTAAATAATCCAGTTACTTTAGCTAAACGGAAATGAGAAATTCCCATTTTCTATTGGGAAACAGACCTAACATTTATTTTTATACAGTAAGCCTAAATAGGCTTTCATGCTTCTTATTAAACTAAGCATATAGTATGGCTATAAATAAAGTATTGAAAAAAGTTCTTAGAATGTCTTACAGTTAGATGATGCAAGTATTTTGTTCGCACCGTCTTCCCGGATGTGTTTTATCATATTAAGTGTGGATCAGATCTTCAAGCTGGAGGTAAAGTTATGTTAGTTGCCTTCATGATGACGTTTTTGGGAAGCTCCCAAGCTCATCAGCCGCGATGGAAACCAGAGTCTCGAGCCCAGCAAACAAGCTAAATCTTTTAAAATTCCAGCGAGAAACTATGAGTAAAAAATTAATTTACAGGCACTGTATTGTCTCGAGGCTCAATCTGCACTACAAAAAAAAAAAAGGAAAGCTTCGCATACACAGAGCAAGGCAAGCTACAACTTACAGAACAAAAAGCTTCACTATACCACCAACTAGAAAGCAGCTCGACTTAACTAGTTAGTTCACCTCAGGCCAAAGCAAGTAGGAAGCCAAACACCAGACACTACACAGATGCCCCTTAGGTTGTCTCCAAATCATATTAACACCAAACCAGGACCAACTAAGAAATGTCCAAAAGCCTTGGACCCCACACCATTTCCACCAACATTCAAGCTGTAGTCCTCTTTGTATCTCCAGGGCATACACAAAGCCATAATCAAAACAAGTTTCTAAATGTGTACTGGACTCGTCAACCAAGCCAGTGGCCTATCTAATAAACAGCTGTCAGTCCATCCAGAAATCAAACACAGCAACTCCACCACAAAAACGTTCAGCGGCCATAGAATCTAAAAACAAGCATTGCCAATACACTTCCATAACACAGCACCACATTAAATATATGCATAGATATAGGCAACTGCATTTGAAGCTGCATTGAATCAAGTCAATGTTTATCTAATAGAATCGGATTTAACTGTAACCACATAGTAAAGGGAGTGAAATAATCCACACACATAGCAAATCTAATAAATCGTATAAATAACTAAATGTTAACTAAACAAAATTATATTAGATATAAAAACATAAGCTCACCTGGAAGTCTGGTTTCATTTCCCTGACTAAATGAGTCTTGTATCACTATGTTACTTATTAAACTTCATCTTTCAATTTTCTTTTTGGGGTCAAAGGTTTTCCAGGCATTGTTATCAGCATTTCTTTTAAGACTAGAGCTGGCCCACTCCATTTCATCAATTTTGTTTAAGATTGTATCGTTTTTTTATAAATGTAATTGCAATGTCTAGGTCTTCAGAAGTTTTTGAACCATTTTGATAGAAGATTCTGTCTTGCAGGAAAAAGTAAATGGGGTTTTATTTGATTTTTTTTTTTAGATGTTCGTATTTCACTGTTGCAGTCATTACATTTGGGTTATCTGCTTGCAGTAGCCCTCAGTTGGCCTGATTAACAAAGTCTTGGGTCCTTCGTTGGATGCTGTCCCTTCTTCCATGACGTCAGGTCGTCAGGGGTATAAAACATGCAGCCGACGTCATTGCATCAGTCTTTCTTGCCACGCGGTGCCTGAAGCAGAAGCAGTTCGCGAATGCCGGTCGGCCGACTCCTGAAATTTTCGTTTTCGAGTTTCAGAACCGAGGTCTTCAACTAAAGCCAAGTACCCCATTGGGGAAACTTTTTCTTGCTCCTTACAGATGTCAGTAAAAGTCAATAATTGCATTACTTGTGGAAAGCAAATACCTCACAAAGATTTTCATTCGTACTGTATTCCTTGCCTGGGCCCTGACCACAATGTACCTTGCTGTCGGTTTTGTGCTTTTTTTTAATCAGTGCACTATCCGTCATCAGTATATTTTCGCCTCTAAATATTATCGGTTCTCGGTTTAATTATCCAGAAGTGTCATCGGTTAGCCATCTTACTACTGGGATTCCAAAAAAAAACGCAAAGATAAAGACAGGCAGGCTGCTTAGGTCCAAAGCTACTGACGACGCTTCTCCTAAGCCATTCGCCAGTTCGGTACTCAGTGAGGCGCTTTCGCAGCCCCTGATACCCACTACTTCTGATTCGCAGGCCCCTACTGAGACCCATTTGAAGTCCGGTATGCCACGAGATGCTTCAACTGTGGAACCTGTGGATGTCTCTACCTTGGATGGGTCCGGAGCTGCTGTGCAGGCACCGGCTTCTAAGGGCGTATTCGGGACTACGGACTTTCGTATTAAACCAATGCCTCCTTCTTCATTTAGGCCTAAATGCCTAAGAAACCAACACCCAGGCCGCATGCTCAGGCCTCTATGACTAAAAAACAAATGATAAGAATGGCTGAAGATCTTATAACTTTAATCAGGGGAAGCCAACCTCCCGCTTCTAAGAGACCTAGGACTAAAGTTGTTTATGAATCTTCTGACCAGGATTCTGATTTTTCTGTTTCTTCTGATGATCTGGATTTGCCCTTATCTATTTATGAGGATTCTGATGGAGAGGACTCCATTCCCTCTGCTTCCCCTCCAGAGGATTTTTCTTTTGTTGAAACCTTATATACTCTAAGGGAGCATTTCCATTGGGAAAGCCAGGATTTTTCGGATTCAAAAAAGAGGCTTGGGGATTCCTTACTCCTGCCTCAGCATAGGCCTTTAGCTGTACCCTCTTATACTAAACATTGTTGATGATGCCTTTTCGGAATCTAGTTTAGCCCCTGATTCTTTGCCTCCTTCTCCCAGAAAACCTGACAGATATTACAGGGTTCCTGATTCACACAAATTTCTTTCTAAAAATCCTATTGTGGATCCAGAGACCATTTCACAGGGACCCAAGGGCATTAAGGCTTCTACTGCTAAAAATCCTACCCCTTCTGATAGAGACTCCAGGGCACTGGATAGATGGGGTAAGAAGGTTTACACTTCTGCAACCTTGGTCATTAGGGCTTTAAACTGCCAAATTCATATCTTAAAGTATCAACAACATGTTATTGGGTTGCTTAAACAAAAAAAAATTACGTTGATTCCTGACTGTGCTGAAAATAAAGAATTACAGGATTTAATGCATTCTGCTGAACAGGTTGGTAAACATACCTTGCAATGTGGATTTGATTCATTATTGGCCTCTTGCAGGGCTGCTGTTACTGGGTCTGTGCTCAGAAGGCATGCTTGGCTTAAGGAGCAATCTTTGCCTGATCATGTTAAAGCTAAACTGTTGGATGCTGCTTTAAATCAGGATCACCCGTTTGGCAACAAAGCTGTGGAAGTTCTTAAAAAGATGGAAGATGAGGCTAAATCTATGCAAACTGTTAAAGATTTCTTGCAAGTTCAGCCTCCTAGAGTTAGTAGGCATTGGCCCTCTAAGATTGGTCCTTTCCAGCCCCTTCCAGGTCTTCTCATGCCAAACCCAGACACAGCAGAAACCCCAGATTTCAGTCCCAGGGGACACACAAGACTAAGCAGTGGGGGGTTTCCGCACCCAAATCTGGGAGTAGTAAGACTCCCCCCTATGGAAAACTGTCTCAATGACTTGCTTTTAAAACTTCCAAGCACTTCCTAACTGAATGCTTCTTTAATCGGAAAGATTGGTCTGCAGGCCAAAAACTGGGAAATCATTACCCAGGGCAAATGGGTTTTAAATATAGTGTCCTAGGGATACAGATTTCACTTCCACACGTTACCAACACCAAGTGGGTGGCTAGATCTCCCCCCAAATCAGTGGGCAGAGGCCCAAAATCAAGTACTCTCTCTCCTAAGCATGGGGGTATTCAGTTGGTACCAGAAGAGGAAAAGGGACAAGGCAATACATGGTGTCCTATCCTGGACTTTCCTACTCTAAACACCTTTCTGGTGATTCCAAAATTCAAAATGCTGTCTCTTCACCAGCTACTTCCTATGCTAGGCAAAGATGCATGGTTGGCAACACTAGACTTAAAAGATGAATACCTGCACATCCCTATCGGGGAGACTTGCAGAAGATACCTACGCTTCAAAGCAGGCTACATGCACTGTCAGTTCTCTGCACTGCCCTTTGGCTTATCTACTGCGCCCAGGGTATTGACAAAGTGCCTAGCTCCAGTCATTGCATTTTACAGGCAAAGAAATATTCAAATATACCCATACCTGGACAGATGTCCTTCATGGATGCATCTGCAGTCATAACAAATGGGTTGTCCTGTCGTCAGGCAGCCCGATTCCAAAGTCTGGGTCTGGCCTGATGTCGCACTTCACCCGACGTCATCTCTGCTGGTCTTCGGGTATAAAGGCATCAGCCGCCATTTTCCTCAGTCTTTCTTGAAGCAGAAGCTGTTCGCAAGTGCGGTCAGATCCAGAGATTACTACTACGAATACTAGAAGACTTCTAAAAGCTAAGTACCCGTTGGGGTCTCTTTCTTGCCTCAGCCGATGTCAGAAAAAGTCAATAACTGTTTAACTTGTGGGAAACAAATACCTCATAAAGATTTCCACTCTTACTGTTTGCCTTGCTTAGGCCCAGACCACGACGTAGCAGCCTGTTCGGCCTGTGCTTCCTTCAGGCGTCAGTCGGAGTTTGCTGAACAGTTTTTCGGCTCAGATTTTGCGTACATTATGCCGTCGGATCCTCCGACTACCCAAATTGTTAAAAAACCCAAAGAAAAAGACCGACACTCGCGGTCCGCGGTTTCGCCGAAACCACGGTTAAGCAGAAAACTGATCAATCTTCAGCGAATCCATGACTACTACTGAGGCTCCTGCTACCTTACCTGAATCAGCCTCAGAAATTTTGCCTACATCTGTGGTTCCTACTGATTTATCAGACACCATCCCTTTGGATATCTCTACCCCAGCACGTGGTGCTGCTAGGCCTCCTGCAGCCATGTCTATTAAGGCCTTTGCCAGGGCTAAAGCAGCCAAATCAGCTAAATCAGTGCCTGTTAAACCACCTCACTCAGGCCCACTTCTAGTTCACAAATGCTTACTCTGGCAGAAGATTTAATATCCTTAATTAGGGATCCCAATCTCACCCAGACAGGGCCTCTCAGCCCCAGAAAAGAGACCTAGAGCAGAGCCCCGAGCCTGTGTCCTCTGATGATTCCTGCGGATGACTCAGACATTACAGACCAGCCAGAGGCTCCTTTTTCCAATTATGAAGATTCAGATGCTGAAGAATCCATTCCAGCTGCCTCTCCACCAGAGGAATTCTCCTTTCATGCCATGAGAGAACAATTCCAATGGCAGGGACAAGATTTCTCAGATTCAAGAAAAGGCTTAGGACTTTTCTGCACTTACCACAACATAGGCCCTTAGCTATACCTCCTGTCCTGTCTGTTGTGGACGATGCATTTAATGATGTCTGCACTGCTCCTGATTCTTTACCTCCAGCCCCTGCCAAACCAGATAGATTTTACAGGGTGCCAGACACTCATCACCACCTATACAAGGCCCCACTTGCAGACCCCGAAACTATATCCCAGGGGCCTAAGGCAGTAGCCTCGACCACAGCAAAAAACCCTATTCCCTCTGAAAGGGAATCCAGGTCCTTAGAGAGATGGGGGAAAAAACTCTACACCTCTGCTACTCTCTCAGCTAGTGCTTTAAACTGTCAGTTTCACATGATCCAATACCAAGAGTTTATGCTTGAACAGTTAATTAAGAAGCTGTCCTCTGATGAATCTTTAGATAAGAAATATGTATTAGAAATGGTGAATAACATCCAACAGGTTAGTAACCATTCTTTAAAATGTGGCTATGATGCACTGGAGGCTTCATTTAGATCAGCCATGACTGGCACAGTGATAAGAAGGCATGCATGGTTGAAAGAACAGGTCTTACGGATCATGTTAAAGCTAAGCTATTGGATGCTCCTATGGATAAGGCCAGTCTGTTTGGGAACCTGCCCAGCAGGTAATGAAGAAAATGGAAGAGAAGGCAAAATCTGTACAAACAGTTAAAGATTTCCTACAGGTTCAGCCCAAGGTTTAGCAGGAACTGGCCTGCCAAAAATTGGTCCTTTCCTGACTCCACAAGATCACAAAGGGGCAGGAACAGGGCTCTAGGGGCAGAAATCAATCCAGAGGAGGTGCCTACAGAGGACGACAGTGGCAAGGCAATAACCGAGGCACAGACACAACCACTGCCACTGCAACAGGACAATCACAGTGACTTGGCTCTGACTCCGCCTACCAGGGAGCAAATAGCAGCACCATTAGGCGGAAAGTTAGCCTTATTCTCGAAAAATTGGCACTATATCACAAAAGACAAGTGGATTTTGCAAACCATAGACCAAGGCTACCGGTTCCACTTCCACACTTTACCAGTAAAAGAGGAATGCCAAACCTGCCCCAAATCAAAAATAGAAGCCCTGCACCAGATAGCGGAATTAATAAAGATGAGAGCTGTGGAAAGAGTACCAATAACAGAACAGGGCAAAGGATTCTACTCCAGACTCTTCCTAGTACCAAGAAAAGAGAAAACTGGAGACCTATTCGTCCATCTTAAACACATACATCATTGTCCCAAAATTCAAAATGCTGACCCTACAGCAACTTCTTCCCATGCTGGGCAAGGAGTGTTGGCTGGTAACTCTAGATCTCAAGGAGGCATACCTGCACGTCCCCATTCGACCAAATTGCAGAAGATACCTCAGATTTCTTGCAGGATCAGAGCATTATCAATTCTCAGCATTGCCCTTTGGCTTATCTACTGCGCCCAGAGTATTCACAAAATGCCTGGCATCAGTAATCGCTCACTGCAGAGTACAGGGAATCCAAATTTAGCCATACCTGGACGACTGCCTGTTACAAGCGGACAACAAAAGCAAGCTGACAACAGATTTACAAAGGGTCATTTACTTGCTACAAGCCCTGGGATACACAGTCAATTTACAAAAGTCAAGGCTGATACCATCCCAGACAAGAACCTTCTAATTGGACACAGTAAAACAGATGGCATTCTAACTGCAGAAAAACAAAAGAGCTCCTCTTTACTTCTTGGCATTAACAAAGCAGAACAAACTAACAGCAAGAAAAGTTCTGCAGGCCTTGGGCTTCATGGCATCATGCATAATCTTGGTCCCACATGCCAGACTGCATATGAGAAAGTTACAGTGGTACCTAAAGAATTTATGGTCTCAACACAGGCACAGCTTAGAAACAGAAATACCACTAATCCCATGCTTAAAACAGGAGTTCCAAACCCAGGCTTACCCTTCCACAACTTTCGAGCAAACCAAACCATCACAACGGACGCCTCAGACCTAGGATGGGGCACATGCTGGACAAATGCATAAGGACTGTGGACTCAGGACCAGCTGCACCTGCACATAAACCAAAAGAAATACTGGCAGTAAAATCCTAAAATTCAGACCATTCCTCAAAGAAGGCCATTTGATGATAAGGACAGACAACACCACAGTCATGTGGTACATCAACAAACAGGACCCCTATGCAGAATGACTTTGGACCTTTGGAATCTGGCTCCATCCAGTTACAGGCAGAACACTCTAGCAGACATTTTAAGCAGAACCACCTCGGATGCATCTTCAAGGCCATCACAAAGAAATGGGAATACAAAATCACCAGCTCAAAAATTCTGCACAAGGACATTCCACCCACTTGTATGGACGGTGGACTCTCTATCCTTCAGCTGGAAAGGCCTGACAGCATATGCATTTCCACCTCTTCCCTTGATGCACAAGGTACTACTGAAAATCATCTGATGTTAACTCAGAACAACTACAGCATCATACATCCAAACCTAAAAGACTGCCTGGAACATCAAGACCTTTCACAAAGGGTTAAAGACATTATCCTTGAAGCCCGCAGACCTTCAACAAGAAGGAACTATGCAAGAAAATGGAAAAGGTATTTGGAGTACTGAAAGAGGAAAAGATGTGTCTAACATTCTGGAGTACTTGGCAGCTTCTACATATACAGGCCTGTCCTATTCCTCCATCAAGATACATGCATCAGCTATTTCAGCAGAATACAGCTTTGATCCTCCTGTCTTTTCACATCCTCTACTCAGGCAGTTCCTCAGAGGGATCAAGAATGTAAACCTCCTAGGAAACCACCATTACCAGCATGGGACTTGAATTTTGTACTAGAAAAGTTGATCTGTTTGAACCAGCAGCAACAGCAGATCTACAACACCTGTCATGGAAAACTGCTTTCCTACTGGCTATCACTTCAGCAAGGAGGGTTAACTACAGGCCTTAATGGCAGTGCAACCCTTCCTAATCTTCCATCAAGATAGGGTGTCCATGAGAACTAATCCTACATTTATGCCTAAGGTGGTATCCAGAGTGTCTTTAAACCAGGCAATCCACCTACCTACCTTCTTTCCCAATCCACAAAACAGAGGTGAAAGAATAATGCATACCTTGACAGAACCAAAGGTAACAGAAAACTGACCAGCTCTTTGTAGCCTATGCAACAGGAAGGGAAGGAAAAGCAATTTCAAACAGACAATCTCCAAATGGATAGGAAATTGCATAAGATTCTGTTACTCCTACCATGGAAAACCAATTCCACAGAACATAAGACCTCATTCTACAGCCACTACCACAGCTTTGGTGAAGTGCGACATCAGCCGGGCCGGACCCAGACTTTGGAACTGCCATCAAAGGGGCTGGGCGACAGGACAACCCATTTGTTATGACTGCAGATGCTATCCAGTTCGGACATCTACATTTATGGTAGGTACAAAACTGTACTTTGTCTAATTCACGTAGAAAGCCAGGACATAATTTTGAATTATCTGGCCTTTGTTCAAAGGGTGGTGACTTGTCTGGGGTACACCATAAACGAAAATAAATCACACCTGGTACCCTGTCAACAAATTATATTCCTGGGAGCAAGCTTGAATACAACTTCCCAGATGGCTTTCCTCATGCCAGAGAAACGGATTCATTTGACAACCTACTTCAAACAAGTGGCCACAAAAACGCAGCTATCTGCAAGGCAAATACTGCAAGCCTTGGGGTTCATGGCCTCCTGCATTCTTCTAATTCCATATGCAAGGCTGCATATAAGGAAACTACAATGGTATCCCAAAAGCCTATGGTGTCAATATTCACAGGATCTAGAAGCAATGATTGCTATCATACCGTGCTTGCGCCTAGAGTTCCTGGTGGGCAGAGGCCTGCCACCAAAACAGGCGACTACCATGCACTCTACCCCTTGCCGTTCAAACCTTAACAGACTACACATGGGGAGGCTCACCACACAGGGAAGTGCATTCAGGGCAAATGGAACCCAAGTCAAATGCACCTGCACATAAATCAAAAGGAAATGTTAACTGTACAGAACGCTCTGACAGCCTTCAAGGACCACATTCTTCCAGGACAACTAATGGTAAAGACGGACAACACCACTGTTATGTGGTACATAAGCAGGGGGGTACACATTCTTACCCCCTCTGCAGACTAGCCCTGGCATTGTGGAACACAGCCTTGAGCTACCAAGTGACTCTACAAGCTCAATTCCTAACAGGAAAACTAAATACACTGGCAGACGGACTAAGCAGAAACCTCATGGACCCACACAAGTGGAAACTGGAACCAAGGATTTTCAACATGCTGAGAAGCAAATGGGAGAGCCCAGATACAGACCTGTTTGCCTCCCCCAGAACCATCAATTGGACAAGTTTTGCACAAGGATTCCCCACAAGCTAGCTTGGAAAGTAGATGCTCTATCCTTCAGCTAGAAAAATTTATCAGTTTATGCCTTTCCTCCTCTGCTCTCCAAAGTACTACTAAAGATAAAACAGGACAAGCCAAGGACGATTTTAATTGCATCAGACTGGCCACGCCAACACTGTTACCCCCTCTTGGGCAGTGTGTCATGCTTGGCCCCATGACACCTGCCTCAGACTCCTTCCCTGTTGTCTCAGCAGGAGAACCAGATTCTGCACCCTCAGCTGCAATCCCTGAACCTAGCATCGAGGCTAATTACCTAATCTCTCCTTTACCATCCCTCTGTAAATCAGTGATGGATATCATTTTAGAGGCAAGGAGGCCTAGTACTAGAAAATCTTATGCTGCAAAATGGAAAAGATTTTGTGCCTGGAATCAGTCTCCTGGGATGAGCGCAGCAGTGCCCAATTTACCTCAGATTCTACAATACTTGACTGAGATGCTTCATAAGGGCTTGTCCTTTTTATCCATCAAAATTCACGCCTTAGCCATTTCAGCTCATTATAGCACAGAGCCTCCCCTCTTCAGTCACTCACTGCTCAAGCAGATCCTCAGAGGGGCTAAAAATTTAAGGCCACCCAGGAGAGCTCCAACTTCAGCCTGGGTCCTTAACTTTGTCTTGGAGAAACTCACTCTTCCTCCTTTCGAGCCAGCTGCTACTGCAGATTTAAAATTCCTTTCCTGGAA